>NC_134458.1:167703145-168003145 GCF_047948215.1 Lycorma delicatula
GGGAGCTCCTGGACGGTTTGCAGCGGGTGCTAGCTTTTCGGATCGCACGTCCTTATAGGACGGTTTCCAGCGAGGCCGTGTTTGTCATCGCCGGGCTGCCCCGCGATTGGCTTATCGGGCAGTGGCAAGAGAGGTGGCAGGCGTCGCAGACAGGTGGATGGACGAGATCCCTCATCCCAGACATCAAGACCTGGATAGGGAGGAAATCCGGAAACCTATTGTATGAACTCACTCAGTTTCTGAGTGGCCACGGTTGCTTTGGCCCTTATCTGCATAGGATTGGGAAAAGAGCCTTCCCCCATATGTAGGTATTGTGCAGTCGTCGGCTCCCAGGAACACGTGGTGTTCTGGTGTGGGGGCTGGTATGATGTACGGCGCCCAGTAGTTGAGGAGTTGGTGGCTGAAAGCGTGATCACCAAGATGCTCGAGTCGGAGGCTCCGTGGAAAACCGTAGCTGCCATGGTGGAAGCCATTGTTCTTGGTATGGAGGCGGACGATGATGAGTAGAGGTTGTCTGGTCCCTGTTCGTTCCCTTGCACGTTTGTTTGTGGACTTTAGGGGATCCTCTATATAAACTGATGGAATCGACTTAAGCGTGGTGTCATTTAATTAAATTTTCTGCTTCTCGTTCTTCATTATTCCATGAAAAGGGGAAAAAGTGTGGAACATGGCATTGTTCAGTATATGAATTTGTACTGAACAACTCTTTGCCACTGTGTGACCGAAAATTATTCAGTGTCGCTGTTTGCTGTAGAGGTGGTGACCTCTTGCAGGGTGGGGACTGAGTTAAACTTAAAAAGCGGGTCCGGTCTCCACCTGGTACATTGCAAAAAGAGGTCTTTCTAATTAATATTTAATTATCCAATTTTAACGTGTAATTTCCAGTTTTTTCATTTTTAACAGTACATTTTGTTTTTACAAGTTTTTCACATCACCAAAAAAGAATTTGGTTTTTGTTTACATTAAATAAATACTTTTCTGCTAAATGTAGTAATGTGCGGTTTCTAAATGAAAGTAGAATTCTTTGTTCTATTTAACTTATCTTATACCATTTTCTTAAAAATTAGATTCTAGACAAGTTTTGTTTAAAAGATTTATGTTTTTATTGACCTTTTAACAAAGTTTATTGTACGTCAAATATAAAAGAAGAGTTTTATTACCTCAAATTATTGGTTTTCGCCCTAGATTTCTCAAAGATGCGGTTCGCAGATGCGGTTCGCAGACTTATTTTATTCGAATTTTTAGATCAAAAACCACAAGAAATCACTAATTTTACCCTGTACTTAATATTCTAAAAATTTCCGAGCGAAATCTTTCACTAGCCGTAACTCGCAAACGAAGCATTTTAGGACATATATTTATATAAATCTCTTTCATTATTTTCACGAGTAAAATAGGTTATGAAAGTCCCACGAGAACTTCAAGTTACACTCTCTAGAGCAGCTAGAGGTAGGTTTACCTGATTTGTTTTTACTGAAACAATGCATTTTGGAGATTTTGAAATTGTTTCCATTGCTACTAATGGCTACAATACTAAGATTAATCTCTTTGTCTGGAAGGTACAGCAATGAAAGCTAAGAGAAATTTGCTGCTGATAATGAAATATTTCGATGAAGATTGACTAACAAAAAAATTAATAAATAAAATTTTAAAAAAGCTGAAAATACCATTACTGAAACGGAAGAAGCTGCGCCCAAAAGGAGGTAGGAGGATTTTCATGACAAAAGAAAACCCAGAAAGCCTTCCTACACAATTGAACGTTATTAACGTGAAACTATAAAAACATTTTCCGTTTATATTCTTTTTCCGAGACTTTTTTTTTTTTAACATTTATACATTGTATGTTTATTGATGAAAGAGTCTTTAACAAATTTTCAGACCTTCTTTTAGCTTATTAAATACTAGTTTTTCACTTCAGGGAATAGAAATACATGTTACAGTTTTTTTTAAATAAAGTATTTTCAATTAAATTTAGGACGGAGAAATGCTCATTTGGGAAAAATATCTAAAAAAAATCCACCGATTCGAAAAATTGTAGCTGTTATATACGGTAGTAGAAAATTATTATTTAAAAAAAAAACTAATAATAATTTTCAAGTATATCTCAACGATATACTTTCTAAAAATTAAAATTTAGAATTTACAGTTTACTGAAGAAAACAGTGGTTGCGCTACCTCAGAAATACAAAATTCTTTCTTCCTTGATTAAATTTAAAACTCTGTTAGAAATTAAGCTGTCCGTATCTACGAAAGATACTAAAGTTTTGTTATAAGCTGTGGTTTTACCTTACGAAGCGGAAGAATAGCACCGAACGGTCTCTTTCATAAGCGAATATAAAGTAATTAAACCACATTTAAAACACCCTGGTTCCAATATTTCAATTTCGGTCGCAGGTGTATCTTTGTGAACTTAGACAGATTTTACCAACGCGAAACGTTTTAAAGTCAAGGGTAATTGCAAAACGATATCATTTCATTCAAAATCTTATTTTACAGGATTAGAATGATCGCAGCACAACAGGGATAACCACTCTATAAAGAATATCTATTAAAAATTTCTTCCTGAAGTCAATCGAACGATAACGTAAGCAAATTTCCGAAAATTATTTTATCCCATATATAACTTAATAGATATACATAAAAATGTTTAATTCGTAATTTCATAGAAAGTTTGAAGTATTACTATAATAAATAAAAAAATTTTAACTTTCGAAAACTCACAAATCTGACCGGGTTGGAACTCGATAATTTCGGAATTAATAGATTCTTACATATTAAAACATTAACTTGTACCCATATACCATAATGAAATAAATATTTTTCCAAAAGCTGTCCTTTTTTTAATAATTTATGAAAGAGTAAACTTTAATAGGATTATTTAAAGATCTAAAAACAAAGAAATACATTACCGGGTTTAAAAATGTGCTTTATACACCGACAAAAAAATACATATTAGACGTGACTAGGCTATTTCTAAGTTCCTTGTATACAGTAATATAGAGCAATTAAATTAAGTGTACAAGGGGGATTAGAATACGGGCAGACTGGCAGAAACGGTACGATGTTACATTCTACGTTCTAATCTGTTTAATTGGTGAGTTTAAATGTTGCCTTCGGGAGAGAGAGTGATAACGAAAAGGGATACACGACAGTTCCTGAGGGATATACACAGGACTAGGACAATCCCTTCCTCGGGTTTATTTAACTAATCTCTTAACCGATTTATTTATATACTTCTTAAATATGCACTTGAGATTAAATTTCACGGTCGACTTTTTTAATATTTCACAAAGGAATGCTAATAATTAAATTGTTTAAATCTTTATCATTTGTACTTAATTTTACAGGATGTAACAAAAATGTTTATAATTGTTTTAAAATAATCATCGTTTAATTTTTAACCTCGAAGAAAAGAAATACCTTATATTTTAAATTTCTAACAAGAGGCAATTCTTTTCTTAAAAAATTTAAAAAAATACTTCTTTCGGTTGATCCATAAGCTACACAAAATCCTTACGGATACGAATGTCTGTGTGAATCGTGCAACAATTATTTTATTATTAATTTTTATTTTTACTGCTTGAGATCACGTCAATACGAATAAAGACCAAAGAAAGTATTTCTGGCCGATAATTCATCAGCGTCATCTGATGTTCTGCCTGGCCGCAGTTCCAGTACGCCATTGCTGCCTCCATCCATCACTGTCCCAAAGACAGTGTCCTTTGTTCTCTTCTTGTTATCCTTCTTCATCCTCACTTCCTTTCTCTTCTACTAACCCTTTCAATACAGGTCTCAATATTCCATTTCCCCTAACCAGTATTTTTTCTCTTCTGTACTTTAAGTTCTTCTTATTCTTTAATCCACTTCATTACTTTCTCATTTCTCACTTTATTCCTTCTTACTTTCTCCATCCGTCTACATATGTACATCTCAAAACGCTTGAGCTAGTCCTTCTCTCTCTTTCTTACCGTCCATACTTCACTTCCGTACAATAAGATACTCCATATTTCAGGTTGTCTAAAAGGTATTGAGCCTTTGGAGACCAAAATTGAGGAGAATACATTTATTGTTACTGGATGATAACATTTTTCTTTTCGTTGACCTGCCATTTTTTCTGGGGTAATACTATAATCCCGTCGCTATAGAACTTCTGTGGTTTATGATCAAAAAATTGTGTCACGTGGTTTTCACAGGCCTCTTGTGAAACTAATTAAACATCATTTAGGGAATTCTGCAGAAACCGTAACAAATGATAGTGTGACTGAGACAGTTCCGGGCTAAACAGTGGATGCATTAAAACCTCCCGTCAAGTTCTTTCAATTTCTGACGGATCGTTAAAAGTGTATGCGGACTGATGTTGTCAGCGTGCTATTTGACACACTTTTGTTGACCAGGTTAGGCCATTTCTTTTGAATTGCTGCATGCAATTGCATTAATTGTCGACAGTTTAGGTCTGAGTCATCGTTCTGCCTGGCGGCAGCAGCTCGTGATGCACGATATTTTTCCAAACCCACCAAATATACAGCATAACCTTGCCGGGCGTCAGTGTGGGCTTTGTCACAGACTGTGGAGCTTCTCCTCGTTTCGACAAGATATTTTTCCCATACTGTTGTAGTAGGTTATCCACTTATCATCATTCGTGATCAGCCGCTTCAGAAATGGCTCGATTTCGTTACGTTTCAATAGAGAAACGCAGGTAGATATTCGATCGAGTAAATGTTTTGAGTCAGATCATGTGGCATCCAGATATCGAGCTTCCTTTTGTAGCCAGCTTTCTCCAGATGGTTTAGCACTGTTTGGTGACGGATGTTTAGGTCATTGGGATGTCATGACTGCTTACATGCCAGTCTTCTTCGGCTTCTGCCAGAATATGTTAATACTATGTCGGGCGCAAAAGGCTCAGTACTTTTTAGACTACCTATTATAACATTTGTCTAACTTCTTCCTTACCTTTTTTAAGTCCAGAAATTTACTACTCAGTAATTTCCTTTTCATACTGAAGGCTTCATGTCCCAATGCTATCCTTCCTTTTATTTCCATTGCTCTTCTCCAGTACTCTTCACTATAATCCCCGAATATCTGTAATTTTTTACTTGTTCTGTTCTTCCTTACGTGTCCTTACCTTTAAATCCTCCTAGCTGTTTACTTACATTAATTTATTTTCTCTTATATTGATTATCATTCCATACTCTTTCATTCCTTCTTCCAGGGCTGTTAATCTTTGAAGTGTTTGTCTGCTATCATCTAGAATAATTATATGATATCCATCTTAGTTTTCGTCCTCCAATACTTATTCTTTCTTCTCTTTCTTCTAATATATTCCTTATCATATCTTCAACATAAACGTTGAACCCAAGCGCTGAAATGTTAAATTAACGCGCTTTAATATAAAAAACAAATTTGAATAGATGAGATGTTATTTTGTTCATAATAAAAAACTTAAAAATTAATTTAAGAAAAAATTATTCGATAAAACGATTCGATTCGATTTACGTAACTATTATTGATTCACGTAACTATTATTGATTCAAGAATTCACTGGCCGCCATTTTGAAATTTCATTTTGTAGAAGATATTGTTGGGTACATACTCGTATGCAGCAAAATTCATTAAAATATCTCATTCTGTTATTAAGATATAATTTTTTATTAAAAATACACAAAATGGCCAAAAAAAGGGAAAATAAGGTGAGATAAGGCATTTATTTAAATAGAGTTTTTTCTGTTAATTTTGATACCTTGAAACAGTCCTTTATTTAAACACTCCCTTGACATCCTCTCTGAATAAAAATTAAACAAAAAATTCATGTATAAATATCCAATGCAAAATTGAGATATTTTTAGCCACATATTTGTGCTAAATCTCAATTATTTTTTAGTCAAGGTTTTTGAGATGAGGTGAAAACTGTTTAGAAATAATTTTGAATACCCTCCCACCCATAATCCCAATTGTCTTAAAATTTTGGAGTTTTAAAAAACTTAATAAGCACTTTCATCTTATCTAATTGACTGAACCTTGGTGTATACATCTAGTGGAGAAGTGGAAAACTAAAAATGACTACAACAACGTAATACGATGATCATTTCTTGACTATACTGATTTATCAAATATCCCAAAAATGAAGGTGTCAGTTTTAGGATTGATTGGTTTGAGTTATCTTCATCTAACAATCTACTTTTATACTCAGCAATTTTGAAACCAGTATGGACATATGGAGTCCAACTATGGGACAGGTAAACAAGTCAAATGTTGAAATCATACAGCGGTTTAGAAAAAACTAGCGTGGTGTATAGCTGAGGCGCCGCGTGGTTTGCTAAAAACGGTGAAATCGATAAATATTTAGATCTACGGTACGTGAAGGAAGAACAGCGTTTCAGTCTGAAGTATGAACTTCGCCTAAATGATCTTTATTGCTGAATATCTCTTACATAAAAGAGAATGTTCTGACTGATCACTGACTCATAATCAACGTACAACCTAAACTATTATAGGTAGAGACTTGAAATTTTCAGGGTACCTTCGTATCTTTAAGTAGGCGTGCACTAAGAAAGGATTTTGCGAAATTTTAATTTTAAGGGGTTCAAATCGATAAACTAAATTTTGTGTTAACAGCGCTATCTGCTGGACGTAAAAGCAACATACGCTATACTAAATATTTTACGATTCCATTGCAATGTTTCCGATATGTGTGTCCGCTGTAGAATAAAAAATTCAGGACCGATTTACGTACGGGAGAGAAGGGTGAAAGGGAAATCGGAAAAGGGAAATAGGGAAAAATCGAAAAAGGTAAAGGGAAGGAGGTAAAAAGGGGAGAAGGAGAAAACGGGGAAAAGGAAAAACGGAAAAAAGAAATGGAAAGGGAAAAGAGAAAAGAGGAAGGGGGAAAGGAAAATGGGAAAAATGAAGAGGAAAAGGAAGTAAGGGAGAGAGAAACGGGAGAAGGAAAAGGAAACGGGAGAAAACGGGAAAGGAGAACGAAACCAGCCATGACCCACTGATCGTGACGGGAAGCGCAAGTAACCATAGAACACGGGCGAAGCCGCGATGGGGATGCTAGATTTGGGATTGTAATACATTTTTTGTTTATCTTAAATTGTTTATATTAAAAGCTTTGCGAGTGAAGCTACATCTATATTGTGGGTGAAGTCGCGACGGGATACGCTAGTTAACTAATAAACCCTTTCTTTTATTTGTATTATGTAATACATAATAAAATGTTGATTTTATCTATTGTTGAATTGATTACAAAAATTTGTTTTTCTTCCTTTATCGTCCTTCATCATTTTCAATACATAAATATTTTAATTTTACAAAGAAAAAGTCATCATATTTCATTCGCGCTTGCTTACAAATGCACACTCACAATTTACATTACGTAACTGAATATTTGATTTTACATAATAAATAAACACGGAAAATTAAATATAGAAGATGTTTTAAGAAAATTTACTAAAGTGATATTTACACTGAACTATCCGGCGTCCCTTTATGGGTACTAGAGTATCAGATCTTATTCTATTATTCCAATGAAAATACTCAAAATTAAAAAAAAAAGAACGTATAAAGATTGTTTTAAATCCTATTTTCTTTCATTTTATTTTTCCTGAAAGTTTTAATAAAATTCAGCCACCTTGAGTAAAATAAAAGAAATTGTCTTGGATTTCAATTGTCAAAGAATTTCAATGGATCCTACAAAAACCGATTTTAAATAAAAATTTGAAACAAAAAAAATTCTTGAAGGATTGTATTTCAGTGGATTTATCATCCAGATGAAAGTTACATTCAACTCGTGGGGGAAAAAGTCACGGTAAACCTAGTCACTCATTTTCCCAGAACAACTAGTTTGCTATATTTTCATTTATCAAATATAATTCCGTTTCTTGTTTCATTCTATCTGTTCCCGTTTCGGGCTTAGTGTTAAAATATATTGTCTACTGTTTGCTATAATGTATTTTTTTTTTCTAGTAGCAATCAATTTTTGATACAACCTTTAGTTTCGCGATAAAAACAAATAATTAAATTTTAATAGGTGATGAAATTCCGTCTATTTCATTTTAATTCAAAAATCTTTTAATAACATTTACTGTAATATTTATTTTTTTTTTTAGTTGCATCACAAACATTGATTAAAAATAATCATTAAAAAATTACTTAATTTATTCTTCAAATAAAAAAAAATTTCATTAAGAAGAGACAAAAGAAAATACATTATTAAACGTTCCTTCACTATAATTAAATGAAAAAAAGGAATAAAAGCGTATTCAATTAAAAATAATTGGAAGATGACATAAAGGTAATACAAGGTATAAAAAGAGATAACATGAATAGAAAAAGTAACTACCGATCAGAAGCAAAACGAATAAATTTATAAGTTTTCTGTGATCTATTTGCAACACTAGTTAAATAACAAATTGATCAATTAAAATTTAATTAAAGGTGTAGAAAATGAAACCGGATAGGTTAATATCTTATTATATGATTTTATATTGACTAATTAGTATTATTAAATTAAAATACAATTAGTTAGTGATTCAATTAATATAATTTGATGATTTTTAATTAAACTAGTAGGACAGCATTCTATCAACTATAAATAAATTATATAAAGTGATTTTGATTTGACAATAAAATACATGCGACCATTTTTCATTCCTTCACCTTTAAATCGTTTCGTCAATTTTGCTGATTTTAAATATTAATTTAATTTATTTATATTTATTTAAGCAAAGTTTTTACATTTTCAGGGTAAACTCTCTTTGCTAAAATACGATAAACAAACTTAGATTTATTTAAAAATGAATTATGTAAAATTCCAGAATATTTTATATTTCCGCTAGGTTATCGTAATTAATTTGGGTGTTAACTTTCTGCCTTTCCTAGCATCGACTCTAACATTCGTAGTTGACGCATTTCGGAGTACTTTCAAATTTAGTCGTCGAATAAATAGCGATGTTAAGCTCCTCCCACTAACCATAAAACTGTCATGGCCTCTTCTGCTTTGTTCCTCCTCCTCTAACGATTCTACAATTTCTTGAAAATAATCCTAGTGATTTTTTTTTTGTTTAATTTTAGATAAACTTTACATCGGACTGACTGTTTGCTTGTCCATAATTATGTTTTGTCCTTTTAATTTTAGCTTAAAATTAAATCTTATTAATCTGTTCATTAAATCTTATTTTAAATTTTCGCCTCGTTTATCCTATATACGTCGCAATCCTTTACTTTATATGTTACTTTTTCCGTCAACGTAAATTTTGACCATTTCCATTTTTCTTCTTTTCCTTCTCCTTTTGGCCTAATATCGTTCCTTTTTTGCTGTTTTATCTTTCGAGATTATTTTCTTATTATTTCTTTTTCATAATTGATACTCTAGTTGCATTTATCAAGACTAAATATATTTAGTCAGTCTAGTAGACAACTATTATCCACTCGATAAACAAAGTATATCATATTGTGATTAAAGTCTAGCTTATAGCTAGACACAAGCAACCTACTAACTGTTTTCAATCTATCTTATGTTTTGTGTGCGATTTCACATTACAGTGAACTTCTTCGGCGAATGGAACATTAATATAATTCCTTCTATCCTATACATAAAATTAACATTCGTTTAACTATAAAGAGAAAAATAATTTTTTTTTTTACATTTTAGTCACTAATAGAAATGCATAATTCAAAGCATAATAATATTAAAATTTAAAATTTTAATAGAATATTCATCAGTTTTACAAAGTTTTTATGGATTTGTCTGAAAAAACTACTGATTACAATAGATGTTTCTTCTTTATTCAATAAAAAACAATTTTATATGTTACCTTACAATGTTATTTTCTACAATTCAGTATTTTTTTTTTTTTTTTTTTTTTTTTTTATATTTTTGCATTAAATATGAAAATGCATTTATAATGAAAGATTTTACTTAATAACAAAAAAAGTACCTGTGATATGTAATCCAGTTTAACAGAGAAAAGTCGCATTAACAAAAGTCGCAAAAAACTTATAACATGTTTTTCAAAGCAATAAATTTCTGATTAATATTCATAAATCACGGTTTGTGCACAACTTAAAACCGTACCGGCTCAAACTGTACTTTCTTGAGTGTTACCTTAAAGGCTGCTATTACATTATTACTACTCTCGTTTATTGTAGTAAATTATTTATGCTTTAGTAAAGGATAGTTTCATTCTTTGCAGTTGTGTTTTTCTAAAATGCCGTATTCGATTAAGGAAAGGGTTTGCTACATAGGAACCTGTGTGCGTTCTGATCTTTCGATAAACGCGTCAAATATTCGCAGAAAATTTTCCGAATGCCAGTATCCCAGCAGAGCGAAGCATACATGGGAGGTTATAAAATGGCGTACAAAGGGGTCGGTTTCAAACGCAAAACGAAATAGTTGAACTTCAATTAAAACTCCAGGGACTATAGCCGATATTCAAAGAATTTTTGTCAACCTGATAAAATCTTTACGTAATTTATTACACGAAGCATTGTAAAATACGCATCTTGCCGTAAGATTATTCATGATTTAAATTTGAAGTCGTTAATATAATAACTGAAGAACAACTTAACGAGAACAGACAAAACCAAAACCGCTTAATTATTGCGACTGGCTTCTCAAAAACATTGCTGATGGATTGATAGTCAGAATTCTGTATTTCATGCCAGAAGAGACATGGTTTCATGTATTTGGGTGTGATAATTCGGACAATACCAGGTAAAGGATGACTGAAAATCCTCACCGGATGTTTGAGCATCCAGTTCACAAGGAGAAAATTTGTGTATGTTGAAATGTTTCTAATGAAACATGTTTGAAATGTGTCTTTGAAATGTTTCCGCGTTAGAACGCGGTCAGTATTTTTTTAACCGGACTGTCAATTCAGAAGTGTACCGTATAATTTTCGAAGAGTTTTACACTCGGTTAACAGTTCATGGAAAAGAGTGCGCATTCTTCTAAGAAGACTGAACAACGTGTCACACATCAAATAATCTTTTTTTACGCGTTCATGCGGCTTTTACAGAAAAACGAACTGTGAGCAGAGGGCGGTGGCCTTCGGGTTCTCTAGATTTGTCTATCTGCGATTTTTTCCTTCGGGACTGTTTAAGAATATTGCTTATGAGTCGAATTTTTATACTATCGATGAACTGAAGGATAACATTCATGAAAAAAATCGACGTCATTGACAACTTTTTGCGTCAGGTGACTCTCAGTATAATCACTCGACCACAAAAGTCCATCTGCACAGAGTGCTAATTTCAAACCTGTTTTTGTTTAAAATGTCCCACTCCTTACTGAACAGCAAATTGCAAACGGACCGTTATTGGTAAAATGTAAATAATAAAACCCAAATATATTAAAAATCATGCATTGCTTTTTTTTTAAATTATTTCAAATTTAAGTGTTTAATAACCAATAAAAGTTTATGTATATATATATATATATATATATATATATATATATATATACAGAAGAAAATTACAGTAAATATATAATTAATAAAAGTTTAAAAGCAATTCTTTTTTTTACGATATATACAAAATTATTTTAATCATTTACATATTCTCGGTCAATCGAAGTATTTTTAAGTTTAATTCCATCATAAATCATAATAAGTCAAAAACATTTGAATCAATTACTTTAATAATAAGCTTGTTTTGATTGAATTTCATGTTTTACTTAAAAAAATAATATAATACAAATTAGCGAAGCATGAAAATTATTTTCTAAAAAAAAATATATGTAAAGAAAATCAATTCATCATTCTGATATGTCAGAAGAAAATTTCGACTACTCGAGCAGTTGAAAGGAAAAGAAGGAGAGGGGATGACATATCAGATAAAGAAATAAGGCGGAAGGGTTCAATGTCTACGCCAGGTGACCGCGCGCCGAGATTAAAAACTGCAACACTTTTATAATGAAATTTAAACCGTATATCTTGTAATTTATTTTATATTACCATTACCTTAATAGAAATGCATTTAAAAACTCAACTGGAGATTTCTTGTCGATATCACTTAATCCGATTTAAAAGTTTTATCTAACATTTAATTGGATTACACAAAATAAAGAGCTTTAAGAATTTTAAAATTTTTCAATGGAAATGCCACTGTATAACGAAAGAATAGTTTTTAAAGATTTCGATGAAATTTAATTTGTTTCAGTTTTTTAGAATGTTACGGAGATTGCTAAAAGATATCCATGGCCTAGTAATGTTGTTAATAAACACATTTAAGATGTTTGTTTATATTAGATGCTTTGTTTCCATATTTTATTTGTTTTAAAAATCGGACGTGATAAATTTTAAACGTTTGAAAAATGTAGTGTAAGCACAAGTTCAAAGACAGTAGTAATGGGTACACTTATTTGTCGCCCAAAAATAAATGTTAATTAATCGCAGTTGATATTGGTGTTTCGTTTCTTTTATTTAAACCAATCACATATAAAAAGTAAATATAGAATTACAATGATTGTTTGAAATGAATAAAAATAGACTATCAGATTAGTTTAAACAAAAGCGTTTATTAAATAAAGAATACATAAGTTTTGAAATAAAATGTTACTTTCCCGGTTAGAGCAATATATGCTGCTACAGCAGCTGTAGCTTTAACGGGAATGTATGTATATTAGTAAAAAATAATATAAATTGGTCTCTTTTTAGTTTTGCGCCTTAAGAAAATATTTTAAAGAACATTATTTTACAAAAAAGTAAATCGTAAATAATCTTAAGAAAATATTTGTATTCTAATAATCCTAACTACAAAAAATCAATTTTTTTCAGACGGATGTTTACGCGTATGTATTCGTATGTTGGCCTGCATTTGGTTTTATTACTCTGGATCCCATAGACCAATTTATTTCAAAATTGGTAGACAGGTACTACTTTCGGGGGAAAGAATGAATTAATTTTTTTTTGCAAATATTGTAAAAAGGGAAGGGTTTTGGGAGAAATAAAATTTCGAATCTTTACTGGGGCACTTTAACATAAGGTTTTCTTTAACAAAAGATTCAGTTATCAAGATTATAAATTACCAAACTTTTTATTTAATATTTATCCCCTTCCCAAAAAATGGCTATAATTTTTTTTTTTTTTTAGCTATATCTTCCCTCAGAAAAGGCGTTAATGAGAATTTTTTGCATCTATATTTTCATCTTCAATAGGCCTTGTAACTACTATAAATGTCCATTGCCCATCACACTCCCACGGTATGTGGTAACAAAATTATTTTTTTTTAAAATTTATTTGAATTATAATTCATCTCGAAAGGTAGCCATTGCATTTAAAATGTAAAACTCTTAATTGCTTTAAACCCTTACTCTTTAATAATAATAATAATAAAAAAATTAGCCAAACATTTTTACCCCCTTCCAGGGGGTAAGTAAAAGTTTGTTTACTTAGAAAGTTTTTTCAAAAATTAATTGCAATACTTCACCGTCATAGCCGGAAAAGTTATCCAATTCATTGCCGGCTTTTTATGGTAATTTCAAAATTAAATAAATTTATACAATCCATACATGAAATTTAACTTTTTTTCTGTCGCACTTAGTTCGTAGTCAAAATTATCGCTGAAAAAATGTTTTTTTAAGCCCATCTAGATGCATGGTCCTTACTACTAAGGCAAATAATTTAAAATCGATCCAAGCTTTCTAGTTAAAATGTTCTTATAGTCACCAATTCCCCGTACAGCGCTTGTAATCATATATTACAGTCTGATTTAAAGATTCCTTTAACAGAAGATATACAAGATGAATTATACAAGGATTAAAATTTCTCTCCCAATTGACGGCTCACAAGAATCAACTGGTTTGATATGAAAGAAATCCATTAAATATTTATTAAAAGATTGTAAAGAAGCTGAAGCAGGAATCTTCTACGATAAAAATTTAATAATAAATTCATCTATTTTCGAGTAACTTTTTCATTTTACTGTTTTCCCTTACGGTGTAATACACCTGCCTCAGGATAGATAAAAATAATGATTCTTATATGTATATACATTACGTATCATGTTTGTATCCAATTTCCTCTGTTTCTTGCTGAAATTTTGAATTCCTGATAACTCTCATTTCTTTAAGTTCATCTATAATTTTAATTTTTTCCGATAAAAAAACCGATACCCCGCTTTTGACACGATCACCACACTTTCCCCTTTAATATACGGGTGGTCCATAAGTAGTAGACCACAGTTTGAATCGCGATAACTAATAGCGAAAGTGCATTTTCTAAGGGGTTTAACTTTTAACATATAGTAGAGGTGTCATATTGCAATATTCCAAAGGGTTTTTTTTTTACTGATCGCCCCCTGCATTTTTCTGAAAAGTGGCCCACCAAGTCGGATGAGGACCCACAGTTGGAACAACAGTGTTGTGTGGACTGACGAAGCCAAATTTCATCTGAGCGATAGTGTAAACAGACATAATTCTGTTTACTAGCGTACGTTGAATCAATTGTGGTAATCGACTACCATGATAAAAGTCCCGGCATCATGGACTGGGGAGGTGTTACGTACCAAGGAATCATTGGCCCTTTCTTCTTTGGAGATGGCGTCAATGATAAGAATTATCTGGAGCTCATAAGGGATACTTTTTACCCTTTACTTCAACAGAGTGATCCTCTTTGATGAGTTGAGGTGGCAGCAGGGTGGAGATCCCCTCATTGTGCTACAACAGTACGCACGGCATTTCCTGGACGTTGGATCGGACGTCGCGGGCCAGTTGCATGGCCGGCTCGCTCTCCTGGCCTCACCCTACAGACTTTTTCCTGTAGAGCCATTTAAAGAACAGAATTTATTGCCGCAACATAAACACCCTACAGGACCTGAAGAATGTGATTACTGAGGAATTTACTGCTGTTCCTCATGAACTGTGTGCAAAACCGTGTGAAAATGTGTCTTTGCGATTACAAACCTGTATTGACGCTAATGACATGGAAGTTGATCACCCAATGAAAACCCGATATTAAAGAAAGTTTGTGTTACAAAATAAGCCATCTGTTTTCTTTTAATGCATGCACTGTGAAGTTACGGCGTGTTAATTATGTTCTACTATTTATGGGCCACTCTGTAGCTCTTCTAGCTATACTCGCTTAGAAAGTAATATACATATACACATTTGCATATCAAATCAACTTGGGTAATTAATCTTATAGCACCCTAAATATACTTAAAGAAGTATCAACTATACATTAACATTAAAAACACAAACAATCTAACACTTGTCAATAGCTAACTATGTTAAATATGATGAAGAGATTTTTAAATGTAGAATTTTACATAATTTGCATAAGCTCACCTTGAAGTAAAGAAATATAAAATATTTACTAGTGGAAAGTATTTCAAGTAGAGGAATATAAAAAAATAATAGAAATACCGGAAAGGGACTCGGAAGCTTAACGTCCACTCCAGACAACTTGATCGCTTTTTTAAAGCTGCTACATTTGTTAACGATGTAACCGTAAAGGTTGTATTCTTCCTGACCCTTATAACCTCCAGAAGTCACTGGTGAAAACAAGATAGCAATTCTAAAAAAAAGGGATCCTGTTTCAGGTTTTTTAGCGGTAAATAAGAAATGACTATGTCTTCCGTGTCCTTCTTCAGTGAACCGAATTTACTCATACTATTGTACTTCGGTATCCGATTAGAATTGCCCGAATAGTGAACACGATTACTCTCAGAGAAATCTACTTTGATCGGTCCCTCTTGTGATCAAGAGTTTAGAAGCGTCATTATCAATAAAAAAGATCGAGATAGGTTGTACGAAGCAACAAATTGATGTAGCCTTTCCTGTTGCTAAGCTACGTAGCTTAATTATACTCTTCCTCAGTTCAGAAGGATAAACTTTTTACGTAACTAAATAAAATTCTGTAGGGAATGAAGTAGAAGAAAAACCCTGAGGGATAAATGTTTTAAGATTACAGTCACGATCGAGTGTAACAATAGACGCCGTAGGCGTATTACGTAGCAACGCCTTAAACTTTTAAGTTACTATTTCTTCCATCAAATACTATTGCATTATATTTTACGCATGCACTTCTTGTGTGTGTGTGTGTGTCCTGAACAAAACTATCCCCTGAACAAAACTCACTTAGTACATCCAAGAGTGAAAAATTTAATACATACCTGTTTTTAAATGAAAGGAAAAATGCATTTTTTTATATAAGCCAAGAATACAAAAGGTGTTCGTTAAAAAATGTGTATTCGTATGTGTGTGTGTGTGTATGTTGGCCTCTATTTCGCTTTATAGTTCAGAAACAGTTTTCCATCAAATTTACCGTTTTCACTAGCTTTTTATTTTGTTCTTGGTTTTTATCTTATACACATACACACACACACACACACCAACTGACAGATAAATAAATATAAAATATTCCTTTATAACAACGATTTTTTTTTTTTTATTTCAAGCGTTTTCGGTTTCTTGGTGTAGAGGAGACTACTTTGTTAGCGGCAACATGATCGTTTAATAAAATATTGAAAGATTAAAAGAATATGCTTAAAAATATACAAAAATAAATACTAAATACATACTAAGAAGGAACATTACAGTTTTAATTCTGATTAGAACTTCATTGCCTAGTGGTAGGGTTTCCCTGTTTATCTGGAAAGTTTCAGATTTGAATTCAGTTCTGTCACGGTGCCTTTAATTTTCACGATACGAATTTCCATACTTTAGTAAATTGGTAACAAAGAGTGAAACGACAGAAATCTACCTGCCAGATCCCTCCTGCTTGGTTCCAAAAAACATATGCGTAAAACAAAAAGTCAATGAAACATTTTTGAAAAAAATATTCATAAATCACTGTTCCATAATTTTTTTTTAAATTGTTGTTACGTTTTACTGTTCTAAATCATCAGCTTGATCTGTTTCGTTATTTTTTTCTAAATGCGATGACAATGGGAAAGATTAATTTTGAAACTTAATCAGAGGATTGAAGGTAATACTTACTTCCCCTTAATTAAAAATGGAAATTCTATTAACTTATCTAATTTTTTACTGTCTCTGCCTATATATTGTCTTTAACTACATGACTAAAAGCGACCTGACATAAGTCACCAATCACTCAAGAAAATCCACATTTCCAATAATGATAAAATCCTATGCCAGGTTTTCTAATGAAAATTAAAGAATGAAGTTGTTTCCTGTAGGCTTCTTAAGTCAATTAATTAACTTTTTCAGATTGGTATGCCGAATTTACCGAAATACAAGTGATATTTAGTCAAAGTTACAATTTCTCAGGGATAGATTGTTCAGTGAGATCATCGGAGAAACTGATTAATGGCAAAAAAAACATGGAAACTAAAACTTTTAAATAAGCATAAGACTAGGACAGTTCGTGTGCAGCAATAAATTTCTGCTACAAAAAAAAATCAGTTTCTTGGCCCGTTTAAAATCAGCTAATATTGCTTCAACTTGTCGATTAATTTTTTTTTAATAAAATTAAGTATTATAAAATAAAAATATTTCCTAAAGGTTATAAGTAAAGTTGTGAGTGGGTAGATTCTTACCTTTTAACGTAGAATTACGTTCTTTGGCACCCAATCCGATCCGGCTGCGGATCGGGTGGAGCCCTATCCGCAGAACGTGTGGAGATGAAAATGTGTGACGAAAATATATTAGAAAAAATTAATGAGACGCTTTTACGTCCCTTAGAAACCTCAAAATCGATATCTAAATGAATGAAGCCTTCCTAAATGATCAATACCTTAAAAATCGATAAATCACAAAACTTCTCAAGTTGGCCAGCAAGGTCAAACTTCGAAATAAGGATCTCAAAAATTAAAGCAAAGATCTATGGATCGGTTCCGATTTACAATTCTTCCTGCCAATTGACTGATTGTAACGAAACAAAAACCGAAATAAAATTAATATTTTTCTCTAGATTTCATTCTCCTATACTTTATAATTACTTACTTCAGAACAATATTTGGATCGATTAGCCATTGGAAGAAATTCATCTGACGTTTAATTTAAAATTATAATGAAAATAGAATATTTGAATAGATTTCTAATCGAGAAAAAAGATCAATTAGTATGTCACAAATATACGTTCATCGGTTCAAGATAGGTGTAGGTTGAGATATATATTGGTTCATTTACCGCATGTTATTTAAAATAGTGAACACTAACATTACTTCACCAAAATTTCAGATTAGGATCGCCAACAAACAATGAATAAATCAACAAAAAATAAAATATAATAAATCAAAAATGTATACTTGGCTGAAATCCTCTTTTACCCAATGAGTGTCGAAGATCAAAGAGCTCTCCACTTAACTATCATTCGCCCAGCTGATAGTAAAATCTCCATCTCTTGCCTGAACCAATGTCTGCACCCCAACCTTCTATGAATTTCTCGGTCTTCCTTTGAGCCTGCGTTGATCAACCCTGGCCTCCCACACCTGTTTAGGCAATCTATATTCCTTCATCCATTCTTCATCATATGAAGCATATGCAATTATCGTAGATACAAAAGTTTCCGCAATCATTTCAACCCCAACCATGATAAGCTCATTTACAAACCTCCATCTCTTTATATTTTATTTTTCCTCATTATAAATAATGCATACTACTCCAGCTCCGGCTCTCTGCGACAACTCCACTCCGCAGTAGATCAATGCATATCCATCCTACCGTGACCCTGAAGCTCTGACCCTCTTCTTTGTTTCCGTCAGAGCTAAGTAGTTAACCTTGATCAGTTTCAATTCCCGCTCCTTCCCATGTATACCGCGTGCATTCCATGTCCCAAAAATCTTTAAATCTAATTCATTTCCATATTTAAACCTGAGTTCCGTTCCGGTTCGCTCTTTATCTTTGCTTTTAATAATGGTAATTTAAGGTGTGCAGGTTATATCGGCCTACAGCATCCGATCATGACAGAGTGGACTGCCTCCCTTAGGCAGTCAAGCTAACCATAAAAATAAAATACTGTTTCACTAGTCAGATGTGTGACTTTACCAACTTCCTGAGACGAGAATTGACCTCCATCAAATTGCAGTGTTACACTGAGGAAGGACCCCTCAGCCTCCAGCATAGATCTGCTCATTAACTCACCTTCCTGCTGGAGTTAACGCGGGTACCACGTGTAGGTCATTTATTGAAGTTGGGGAGACAGAAGTTATGAGAATGCTCATGTCTGAATTCTTATATTGCGATGATGTGCAATATAAGAATGCCAGAACCGAAGCTCGCCCCAGTGAAGCCCCTGGGTCTCATAAAAATTAAAACAAAAAATATACATATATATATATATATTTTTTTTAAATAAAATAATTTATATATAATTTATAAATTTCTTTCCGATCTTCGTGGCGGAGTGATAGCATTTCTGCCTTCATCCGGAGGTTCCGAGCTGAAATCCCGGACATGGGTAGAAATTTTCACGCGCTATAAAATTTTCACAACCATCAAAAACTGTTATTGGGTCTCAGTTTGTTTTTTTGCTTTATAAATAAGTAAATTACAAAGATTTTTGTATAGCTATAACATTTTTCAATATCAGATTACTCTCACATAATTCGTACAGTAGAAGCCTTCATTATAGAAGCCTTATTCATTAGAAGCCTTTTGTATAGAAATAATTAAATTATTTTTTGTATTTTATTGACTGTCACCGACTCGATTGTGTTGTTTAATAATGTGATTTTATTACATCGTATAATCTTATTGAAATTATACGTATAAGAAATCAATCAATTTGTTTGTATATCCTAATAGAATTTAAATTTGTATTAGTTTAGTAGTTCAGTTAATTTCATAATCGCTAGGTCACGGAGGACCTAGGGATTATAATGACGTAGATCATTGAGGCCGGGGCCGGCCTCCGTGGCACGAGTGGCAGCGTCTCGGCCTTTCATCCAAAAGTCCCGGGTTCGAATCCCGGTCAGGCATGGCATTTTCACACCCTATAAAAATTGTCACTCATTTCATCCTCTGAAGCAATACTTAACGGTGGTCCCGGAGGTTAAAAAAACCATGGGAGACAATAATGGATTACGAGAGTTAATTGTAACCGCTTATTCTTATATCCTTAGGTAGGCTTACTAACTTACAAGATTAAATTAAACTTTTTTTGTTATTCCATCTATTTACAATGGTTTCTTAATATACCAGGTAAAAAAATAACTGATTTATTTAAAGAGTTAGGAGAAAAACATATGTTATAATCCTACTATTCAGGGTGGAGATTTCAATTCACATTTTATAAAAACATTCATATGTTTACAGTGTTCTTCCTCTTAGATACGGGATTTATAAGAAATTGATAAAATTAATAGAAAATGAATGCTAAACAAAATATTTTAATTATATTTTACCGATTATTAACGAGTACTTATGGAACGTAAGAATATTGAATACAGATTTATAGATTTTTAAACATTTCATTTATTTATAAAATGTATTTAACTGTATTATTTAATATACATTACTCGGAAATTTCATAAAGAAAAAAGGGGTCGTTCGGAAAGTTCTCGACCTGATAAAAAGCGCAAGTTTTTCAAAAATGTTTTTCATTTTTCAACGTTATCTCTTTGCAATTTTATATATTTAGATCAACGACTTTCCCAACTTTTTAATGGACTTCGTATAAGACGATTTATCCAACTTTGCAAAATAAACTATTATTTCGACTTTTACCTCATCATTTGAAGTGAATCTTCGTTATGCGAACCATTTGTTTAGCTCTGGGAAGAGGAAGTAATCACTGGAAGCCAATTCCTCCGAATACGATGCATGTGGACGTACTTTAAAGCGAAGGTCATGTAGTTTTGAAGCAACAACCCAAAACGTGCACGCAGGCGCGCTATTGTGGTGAAAGAACACTTTCCTTTTGCCCAGATGTGGACGTTTAGCCTGAATAGCATTCTTCAGTCGGTCAAGTAATAAAACTTAATATTCCCCTACGATGGTCCTGCATTTTTTTTTCTGATAGTCTATTAGCATACACAGTAAGAAAATCTAAAAAAAAAACCGAACGAAAGACTTTTCCTGCAGATAAAAACGTTTTCGCTTTCTCTGACGCAATTTCACCTCTTCCCATCCACTGTTTGGTCTGTGATATGTAATGATGAATTCATGTTTCATTACTGTCATAAAAATTCGACAAACTCGCCGGAATCGCGTTTAAATAAGTCTAAATACCGTCGAAATATCTTCAGTCGAATGCGTTTTTGATCTCTTAACGAACTGGATACCAATCGTGCGGAAAACTTTTTCAAACCCAAAAAATCGTGTAAAATACAACGAACACGATCTATCAAGATGTTACGTCAGCAAGCTCACAAACTTCGTTGGTTTTTGCATTTTTATCGATATGAAAATAATTGATAGAATAGTGTATCGGATACGATTCAAAAAAAAAATATTATCAGTATTAAAGAGAGATAGTTATAGAGGATATTATAAAATGTTGGATGAATTAATGGAAAACCGTGAATGTTGTTCCATTATTTATATGAGATCCGTATCAAGCTAACGGATAAATAAACTGGTTTGCAACATAAAATGAAATTTATTGTTTTTATTAGGTTTATTATCAATAATTTAAATCCATCGTTAATTTAAATAGGTTTAATTATATTTCATTACTGATAAGAGTACCCACAGAAATAATTTCAACAAATATAGCTTGGTATTTGTTTACAAATAGAATTACAGTTCATATAAAAGGGAAATAGTATGAGTAAAATCTATTAGTAATCGTTAAACAAAAAGTTAATGGTGTACGGGTTTCATTTATACAAGAGTTATTCAAAAAATGGCGTTTACTAACGGCCATAAATCCAAAGACTTTAATTAGATACACCAGAAACATACTTCCATATATAAAATTTAAAAATTAAATCAGTTTAAAAATTCATTTCGGTTACTTTTATAACTTGTTGAGAAGAGGTATTTTTTAAGCCTCTGCATAGTTCTTGCTAGCGTACTGCGCCATGTCCACTGCGGTATGCAAAGCTCGTAAACTAAAAAATTATTAATTTTATGTTTCAGAACACCCATTCACTTTCTCATCGATTGTTTTTTCCCCACTATACTTTAGTAATCTAGTTTATCTTATTTTTGATAGTTAACTTCGATAATTTAGGATGTTTAGTAGGATCTATACTGTCATATAATGTACGGACATCTTAAAGATACCTTTCTTTTCAATTGGCAACAAAATTGTTTCTCTCCTCTTTGTCTTTATCAAGTCCAACTTTAGTGTCACTTTTGTTTTGACCTCATCAATTCCAACCGAAGAAATTTTTTCCTTCATCGTAATATATCTACAATGGTCAAATATAAATTATTTAATTCCATTCGTCCATTTTTTTTTATGCCTCCGATCTACTGCTGGGGAGCAGATTAAGAATCTCTAGCAACGAAAGTAGTAGAAAGGATCAGATCCAATCTCTGTGATCTCGTTCCGTGGAGTGAAGTCATTCGACGAGTGAATATCGCGACGGATGAAATACTACGGCTAAACTATTACCCGGATAATCCTACTTTCTCACCTATCCGTATTAGGTTGACCAAAACGCCGCCACCTACGGATACGCTGAATTTCAGATCGTATTTCGGTTCAAAAATTGTATTACATATCCCACCAGATCCCTATAACTGCAGAGGGTTTCCCGATCCGCTCCGTGGGGACGCCGATGGCAAGTAATCCACACAGATTATTTTTTTGTTTATCGTATAATTAACCTTTAAAATAACATTTCACAAGAATTGAGAATTGTTTTCTTATATCTCTCGATTTAGATCAAAATTAAAATTTCACTTTCTGAATAATTAGTCTAGGATCAAGATATATATTTTTTCTGCTCCACGTGTAGGTAAAAGAATAACATCGGGCAAAGGTTAAAGAAAATTAATATAAAACAAATAATGTCAACATGCAGAAGAAACTAATACACTTAGCGTTTTACGTCAAGTTATACTTAAGATGTTCATTTATACATATTTGATATAATCAACTAAATTTACATAGATGGGTTGCTTTTAGTAACATGAGATCAATAATTACATTGAGTCTATGATACAGCATTTTTTAACGCGTGAAAAAGTGTTACGCCTAACTGAGTTTCAAACGTAGAACTTTTCGGATAAACGGTAGAACTACTACCACTCCCTGAGGAGAAAGATTTGTGCTTTTAATGGGATTGCGTAAAATTGTTTGATACTGAAAAGAAAAAAACATTAAAATTCTATAAATAATTTTTTTAATTAAACTTTGGGGATTTCCAGACTTTTGTTCCAGTCTTTATACTCGTACTAAAAAAAATTTAGAAAAATAAATTTCTGTAACTACATTTTCTTCTTAAAACATATAAAATTCAAAACATAGAAATAACTCGCCGAAATTAAGAAAGGAGTTACCGGAAACAGTCTAAAAACCAAAATAAAAGATAAATCTCCACTCAGCTACACTGCAAATATATGTTCATATGAACGTTAATCAGGCCTACATGTTACTGTAACAGAATATCTTGAACTAATTGAGTAGCAGAGAATAGGACTTTTGCTTACTAGTTAACAAAATATTTTTGTCATTTTTTATTTTTATTTCGATGATAAAATATAGTAAGTAAATAATTAAATAAGGTCTATGAAAATGAAGGAAACTTTAGCGAAATTATTGCTATACTTTCTTTTTAAATCACTTTTCGCTTTATGATTAAAAAAGTTTAGTTGAAGCTTCTGATTGTTAGTTTATCTAACAGTATAGATTACTGTATTTTTAAGATACTTTTGCGTCTTCAAAGTTAAACATCGGACTTTCCTTTGTCGGTCATTAACATTTTATTTACTTGTACGTTGAAAGTTTGTTTTCCCTTTTCGAAAACTCATTCTCTATCCATTCACTTACTTTTAGAACAAACTCGCGTGGACTTCTGACAAACTACACAAGATTTCAAATACCTTCTCTGTTTTTAGACTTTCTTTAGCCCTTTCCCTTTGAAATCTCTTTCATAGCTGTGATCTAAGAAGACTCTATATTCTTCCTTCTTCTACGTCTATTTCGTTTTTCTACTGGTTTTTGTTTTATATATTTTTTAAAGAAACGAAGAGAATATTACAGAAATAGTTATTTACTTTATTAACACTTCGTACACAAAAGTCGATCTATTGATGTGTCTTCAGAATATTTTCACTGTTTTAGAAATAATATAAGAGAATTATAATTTATATAATTGTAACTTGAAATTATTAATACAAAAATTAATATCGTATACATTCTTGTAATTCATGTAACATTTTTTTTCGAATTAGTAAATCGGTACAAAATGTCCAACTGAGTAATGGGTTGTTGTTATGATTCTGTATCAAAGGAACTGCCTACACCTACCACCGATGATATTTTTGTGAAATAAAGCGACGTTAGCGCTTTTGGAAACTAAAACGACGCTGTAGTAATATTTTTGCACACTTAAACGATACTAATACGAGAGTGATTTGAGAAGATATAGTTAATTTATAACTGAATTGCCCATTATCAGTATAATTAAATAGTAAAATTAAATACATACTATTTTCGCGGCTATATCGATTAATTCTGCTGTGACAGGCTATAGGTATAGCTGTAGCTCTAACTCAGCAGATCCTGGTGAAGGGTTAGAAAGACTAGAAAGCTATTGAGGACTTTGCTATAAAAGTTATGGGAAAGCTACATGCAGCTAAGGAGTCCCGTGAAAGAAGGAAACGTCGGAGGGTGCCGGGCCGGACAGGCCTGCGGCTGAGTGCCTAGGGGGTCTCCCGAACACGTGGAGGTGGCCTTGGCGCGATGAAGCTGTGGACACTCCGTTTTGGTGCTTGATGGTGTGCTCGTCGTTTCATCGTCAGAATTGTATTGGTAAGTGCTGTTTGTTGTCCTTTCTGTTGGTTGTGCTTGTCTGTAAGTTGGGCGGTGTGTGTATGTGTGGATGTGTGGTGATCAGCTGTGTCTGCTGTGGGTGTTTATTGTGGCTGGTGGGTTGCTCTGTTATGTTCTTGTTTATGAGCTGTATTGTGATGCGTGTGTGTTAATGGCTGTTGCGTGGATGTGGGGCATATTGGAGCCGGTGTATGTGTTTTGTTATGCCTTTTGTGGGTATTTTACTTGTGTTGTCTCGTGTGTTTTTGTGATGCGTTGTTCTTGGGGTGTGTGTGTTTTGGTGCTACTTTATTGTTAGTGGCGTCTGATTGTGTGTGTGAGCGTTTACCCCCCTCCAGAAGTAATCCCCACTTTAGCGGTTTCCAGGAGAGTTGGTAGATGGTTAACTTGGGATGGAGGTTTAGTCGATAGTGCGCAGGTACACATACGCACTTATAACTTCTTGTGGAATCTGTTAGCGAGCCCGACACTGCCTTGGCGCCCGTAAATGGGGTTCCTTCACCTCGTTAAAAAAAAAAGAAGACTATAGCTATAACGGGAAAGAATATAGATTGGTTCGAAAGAAAATCTAAAAAAAAATTGAACTTTTTTTAAGTTTTGGATCTTAAAGAAGACATTATTTTAAGAAATTTAATGAAAAAAATAGTTTTAAATAAATTGTAAATAATCTGAGAAAAAATTTCTATTCCAATGCTTCCATATGCAAAGAATTTATTTTTGTCTGACGGATGTTGGTATGTTTGTTGGTTTGTATTTGGTCTTATATCTTTGGATCCCTTTTTACCGATTATCTTCAAACTTGGTAAGACAGGTACTACTTTTATAGCAATGGTGGAAGTGTTATGGCCGAAATAGAATTTAAAATGTTTACTAGGGCCCTTTAGCAAAAACGTTTTCTTACAGAAGTTGAAGTTTTTTAACAAGATTACGAATTACAAAAATTTTTATTTACTATTCAACCCCTCCCCAAAAAAATGATTTTATATATCTTTCTTTTTTAGCTATATATTGCTTCAGAAATGGAGTTAAGAGGAGCTTTTTTCTACATTTTCTACAACAATAGGCCTTCAAACCACAGTAAGAATTCTTTGCTCATCACACTCCAATAGTCTGTAGTAATAAAAAATTTTTTTTTTTTAAATGTAAAAATCTTAATCTTTTTATAACCCTTGCTAATTAATATTTCTTGGAAAAAAAGGAATTAGTCAAAAATGTTCGCTCTTCCTAGAAAATTACACCTTTACTTATTTATAAGTATCTTTGAATATTTGTATTTATAAAAAAGTTACAACTTATTTATTTTCTTTTTTTTAATTTACTTTCTTAAAAATAAAAAACTAATTTTACCCGAATTATTCCCATTGGGAATGGGAGCCTCTAAAGTTTGCAAAAAACATTTTTTTCGTAATGAAAAAAAGTGATTTTTTAAGCCATAAACTCACTAAAATAACTTAATACCCCTCACATGATGGAGGAGATCAAAATTTATTTTTTTTAAATCTAAAAGTTTTTTTTTATTTCGAATTTAATTTATTTAAAATCAATTATAGTGAATATTTTAATTAATAAAAAGCCCTCTTTCTGGCAAAGCCAGAATTTTTTTCAAAAATAAATTACATAACTAAACCGACATAGCCGGGAAAGTTATACAATTCATTTCCGGCTTTTTTTATATATGGACCAGATACAGTTTTAATGCTATAAAAAAGATTACTAACTTTCGAATTCGTTTAAAATTTATCTTTAACATTTTTATTACGAAAAGGAGCGATTTTTGTAACGATTTAAAATTTACTAATACAAAATAAGATTTTCCTCTAAAAAGGCAATGGTTTTTAACGATTTTTGAATTTCCTATATTTAAAAGTTTTTATATGTGCTAAAAACACGTTTCACTCTCATAGTCGCGCTTTAAACAGTTTGAGCATTTATGGTGCTCATTGTCAGTTATTAGATTGACGTCTAGGTTAGCATATTGTGTCCCCTAAAAAAAGGAATGAATCAATTCGATGGAAATTTTTCTGGTGATTTTAAATTTATGCAAACGCTGGATAAGATTTGTTTGATTTTAATATTATTTAGCCTATTATAATATAAATTTCAAAAGTTCGGGTGTGAGCCATGTTGTGCATAATAGAAAATATTTTAAAAATCAATTAGGTCGTATCACTTCTGAGGTATATTTAAATAAAAACTTAATACTGAATTTAGCATCTGGATAGCTAATTATTTTGTACTTTATTATAAAAAAATTAGTTTGTAGGCAACTTTTATTCAATTAATCTGTGGATGAACCGATAATTGATGAAAATCCATAACAAAAATATGATATATTATATTTAAAACTATACAAACGATTTATAAAAATATAACAATATTTATTTTGAATATGTTATAAACTTGAATAATTAAATATGTGCGTTCCTTATGTTATAAAAGCCCATATAATGAAGATTCTTTCTTATAATGGTTATCTGAACAGCAAACACATAACACAATAAATTTGATAGATGTGTGTTACGAGCATACAATATGTTTGACTATCGAAAAAATACTGATTACTCTAATTCAACTTAGGTTTTTAGATATAAAAACACAAGTTTATTCACCGGTATAGAAATAACAAATCAAAGAATATTTACTTTGTAAAGAAAATTATTGCAAGATTATACAGAGGAAACCCAACTACTAGGATTGACCTTGCAAGGCTGAATCTAGATATTAAAAAATCCGGATAATTAAAACATTAAAAAAGGTTTATCATACTCATTGGACATATGATACATCATTTTTAATTTGTATCAAACGTAATAAAAATATGAAAATATAAAATAAAAATGTATTTCTATGAAATTAAAAAAAGATATTCAGAACATACGTACAAAAAAAACCAGTAGTAATATACAAAAAAAAAACCCAGTGAGTAGAAATTTGCTAATAAAAGAACCAAAATTTACAAAAATTATCTGAATAAAATTAAAATCATCGGCACTCTCGAAATCGCAGCCTGTACAGCCTGGTATCTCTTCTACGAATCTCTTTATATTTTCGACATCTTTATGAAGGTTTCATCAGCTTCGCAGGGCTATTTAAAATTCTATTATACACTCTTGCAATGTCACGTTTTGACAGAATTTCATGCATCAGCCATCACATAATAGCAGTCTTTCAAATTATTGTCTTTGATCATCTTCATCACCAGCCAGAATAGTTTTTTCCATTAATTCTTTGTGGTAAAAGCATTTGAAAGAAACGAATCCCTTGACCGATCGGGTGTAAAATGGATATAACATTTAGAGATAGAAACTGAAAGTTGAATCTTTCAGCTCTCTCATTCTAAGTAGCCTGCTGAAGGATGAGTAGATGCATTATCTAATATCAAAAGAATGTTTTCATTTTTACTCGTAATCTATTGGTATTTTTTAACCTCCCGTATTAAGTAATTACAGTACCAATATGAAAAAAAAATCCCAAATGTTAAATGTCATTTGGTTTTTGTAAATAACTAGAAGATTTTTGACATCTTTTAAAAATTGTAGTTTTTTGATTTGCCAATCAGCGTAAGATTTAATCGGTGATCTCCACTCGCTTTACCGCTAACCAACAGTGTTACACATACTAGACATTTTGTTGTCTGGAGTTGATTTTTCAGGAAACTAAAGTTTTCTTAGGACTAGTTTTCCATTCAAGTCCCGTTTTGTTGACGTTATAAACAAATTATTCATTATAATCTTCCAAAAAATCATCAGATTGTTGAATGTATTCATTTGCTGCTGGTAATTCTTATCTTTGAATTTCAAGTAGCCAAATTCGATGACGGTGTTTAAAATTCTGAAACCACTCTATCCTTTTTTTTAAATTTTCATCTTCATTTAGTTTTAAATAATAACTTTTTCTGTTATAATTTGTCCACAAATTACATC
Source organism: Lycorma delicatula (assembly GCF_047948215.1). Lineage (NCBI taxonomy): Eukaryota > Metazoa > Arthropoda > Insecta > Hemiptera > Fulgoridae > Lycorma > Lycorma delicatula. Next base: position 167,731,920 of record NC_134458.1, read on the forward strand.
ATTGTTTTTATTGCTGAACAATTAATGTGTTTCCATCAATCTTTTTAGAAGTTAGTTTTATCATTTTTAAATTAGTTATTATTAATTTTTATTATTTTAACTCAGGCTTAAAATTACGTATCTTTTGTATTATACGGATTAAAAAAAACACTTAACATAACTAAACAAAGATCAATAAAAATAAGTTTCCTGTTGAACCAAAGTTTTATTTGAACAGTATTTTAATTTCTTAAACAGTGTATTATTCTTTTTTATTGCCTAACGTGGAAGTAAGCAGTCAGGGTAGTTGGACATCCAGAGAATCGGCGTTTGGATAATCGAGCTCCCAATAACTAATAAAGAAAGAGAATCTTGACACATTTAAGAATCGGCAGAATTTTAGTTACGTATCTATTTGTTCAAATAGTTGTTCAAAGTTCTTCATCAAATTATTGTTACAGATGATTACTGCAGATGAATTTTGTGGTATATGAAAAATACTATAGCCTCATCGGGATTCGAATCCATACAACAGTGAGACTATCTGAAATACATTAACATCAGATTTCAGTATAAGGAAATAAAATTTCAAAGTTAAGTAATTTTTTTCAAAATTTTTAAATAGAATGAATTGTTTTTAGGGCTTTTGTAAAGTAGAATTTTGTTTTTTTTTAATTTTATTTAAATTTTTGTGGTTTTGTTTCCGTTTAAAATATCAGTAAACGATTAGAAAAACTCTTGCCAATATAATAAAAATCCTTTCACAAAAAATTATACATTGACAAAATTATGAAAAGAAATGCGAATAAATGGCTTAACTGGTTAACTAGCATTTCTCCCGCCACCACCCCATTCGGTCGCCCTAGAGCGTAGACCAAATGTCAGTGCCAAGATACGGCTACTGTGCCTCTAAAACAGTTTAGCGACCTCGTTACCTAAACGCTCCTAGTGAACTACCTATCAGCGTGAGCGAATTAAGCAGGGTGTTATTCGCCACCCGCTTATGTGTCCCAACCGCTTACTTGTCAAACTAAATCTAGATCGGGGTGGCGCACCCCTTGTTACTAATTACTAAAAGTCATTAAAGTTAAGACAGCAATTTAGACTGTTGCGCCTTGATCGCGACAGTCAGTGAACTTCGCAACCTCATCGAGGAACTCACACACACGGTCCGACAATGCGGCTCTCGCCACACTGACTCGTCGTTTATGAGCGGCCAGTTTTCCCCCGACCTCTAAGTTCCAGGGTGGCCCGGTCTCTGGCCCTCCCAAGAGCAAGACAGTCGAACATCATATGCTCGTTCGACTGGACTTCCCCATCAGCCGCTAGGCAAAACCGAAATAGATATTGCTTCAAATCCACATGGTTGGTGAGCACTTGGGCACCCGCATGCCCTTAAAAATGAATTCGAGGCATACCATCCCCCCAGATCCTGTATAAACCTATACAAGGATCTTTCCTTAGTCGTGGTGTGCCATTCAAGCTGCCATGTCTCCATCGCTAGGCTCCATAGCCTCTTCCACAGGCGGGAAATGGGCAACTGAACGAAATTTAGATCCGGTGGATTGTGATCGCCGTTCCGCTCCGGTTCTAGCCCGGATCCCAAAACCGCATCGAAACCGCATCCCAAATGCCTCGGCTTCCCGACCTCTTCGCAACTTCCACACGGCTGCCCGAACTTTCACCACTAAATCGATTGGGAGAGCCTTTCCCAATACGGTGGTAGCCTCGTAGGAGGTTGTTTTAAAAACACCAGTGCATACTATCAAGGCTCTGCGCTGGGCACTCCTTAAATTTTGAAGCAGTGCTCTATTTTTATCCAACCTATGCGCCCAAATTGGCGTCACGTATGCGATCATGCTCTCGAAGACACCTCTGTACACCAAGTACATTTGACGGCCCGACAGCCCGTAATCCTTCCGAGTAATCCTTCTAAGTTTGTGCATCACAGAGACGGCGCCCGCCGCAACTTGCTTAATGTGGTTACTAAAAAGCAACTTGTCATCAAACAAAACACCTAGGTACTTATGAACCCTTACTCGGCTGATTACAAAGCCTTTATACTTAATGTGGAGGTTACGACTGCTTGATAATTTTTCTGTACCCTTCAGAAGCATAAACTTCGTCTTGGGCACAGAAATCTTTAAATTTTGCATGTCCATCCAGCCCTCGGCGGTTGAGAAAGCCGCCTGCGCCCTATTCTTTAGCTGCGGTCGTGAATTACCACGAACTAAAAGGAGACAGTCATCGGCGAAAGCCTGGGCCGTGACCCCTTCTGGGAATGTCAACCCCAGAAATCCATCAAACACTAGGTTCCACAGCAGGGAACCGAGAACGGAACCCTGCGGGCTTCCCCTGGTGACGGATTTTCCACAACTAGGTGCGCATCCTTAAACAGAGCCGTGCGGTTAGACAAATAGTCTCTTACCACAGCCTGCAAGGCTTCGGGAACATTGCGGCGTTCCCGCCGGCATTCATAGAGGACAGAACTCCAACACAAGGAAGGAAATGCTGCCTCTATGTCAGTAAAAATTGCCAAAACGTATTTGCAGTCGGCGCTTTCCTCCTCGGCAAGAGCAATTAAGATGCAATTCTCGGTGTCACCCCTTTCATGAAACCATATTGGCCTCGATTTAGAAAACAGTTCATATCGATGTTTTCCCAGAGCCGTTCCACAACCAGCCTTTACAGCAACTTGCCGAGGACCGGCAAGAGGCTGATGGGCCGATAACTGCTGACCTCACCAGGTTCCTTTCCAGGTTTTAAGAGCACCCTCACCAAAGCCACCTTCCAGCAAGCCGGAAAGCAGCCAGCTTAGGCACCCCGAGAACAGTCTGCCAAGCGGCTCTCTTATGACAGGCAGCAGATGGTAAAAAATATACGGGTCAAGTTGGTCAATCCCCGGTGCTTTCTTCAATGCCACTCGAGAAACCACTCGGTCTATATCTTCGGGTCCGAACGCCAGGGAATGGTGTTTCACCCGCCCTAACTCCGATTTCCGCTTCACTCTCCGGAGCATCTGGAAACAGAGTATCCAGGAACGTCTGGTAGGTCGCCACAGATGTTAATGTGTGGTCACGACCACCAAACCCGCACCGAACACTGGACAACACGTGCAATGGTTTCGGCTTGTAACAAGTCTTTGCGAGCTGCCAGGGATTGCGTTGCAACTCGCGCATGGAGTCCTTCCAAAACTTGAGTTTGGCTTCCTTGATGGCGTGAACGTATTCATTACGAGCACGCCGGTAGATCCGAAGACGCTCAGCGCGCACGTGGTTAATGATGGTCCTCGTTAGGGGGCCGCGCTGGTACCTTATCCTCGCGGACCTCACTCTTGCGCGCAGCACGCTAAGGTCAGAGGACCACCATTTCTTACCGGGCTTATGCGTTCCACAGACGCCCCCCCCCCCAGAAGAAGGGGTCATGACGGCTCCAGGCACGCTAAGATCAGCGGACTGGCTGTTTATGATGGGTCCGTCCATTGCCTAGGCCGCCGTAGGACCACATCACAGCCAGTCTTGATGGCCCGGCCGATTTGCTCCGCCATCAATTCTACCTCCTCACTACTTTCCATGTGCCACTGCAATCCCTGTAAGGCAGCATCGCATACAAGCCTCAGCCTGTGTCGATCCAGGCCCCTTAGGTTATAGCGACCTGAATGTGGTGCTCTTAGACCGCCTCCGTAAGCAATACCATAGGTTATAAGCCTATGATCGCTCACACAGGCCTCGGGCCAGACTGTCCAACTACTTGTCTTTCGAAGCAAGTCGCCCGTCACCAAGGTGACATCTATATAACTTTCCCCCAGTTCGCTGGAGAAAGTTGGCGGCTGCTCCGCATCATTAATCAAGTAGAGGTTCCTGGCTTGAATAAATGGCATTTATAACTCCTACTTAGGGTGATCATAGAAACTCTAGAATGTAGGTACACAAATACTCGCGCTCGACAGGAAACGCGCGCACACACACACACACACACACACACTCACTTGTTCGGCCTCGCGATTTCAAAATTTCTCTGTATTCAAGCGGTATCAGAATAATAGTTTACATTTTATCAGTGAATAACAGAAGATGATGATGTTTCGTAGGGTTTTTCGAATCTTTAGCAAATTTATTTTTTAATATGCACTGGTTTAACAGTAAAAATATGTTTTAGTGAAAAACGTATCTGTATGATTTTTGTATTCAGTATAAAAATAATAAAAATATATAAAATATAAAAAATATACTCCACGGTGGAGTGGTAGCATCTAGGCCTTTTATCCTTTCAACCCACCGGGTTGGTCTAGTGGTGAACGCGTCTTCCCAAATCAGCTGATTTGGAAGTTGAGAGTTCCAGCGTTCAAGTCCTAGTAAAGCCAGCTATTTTTACACGGGACTTGAATACTAGATCGCGGATACCGGTGTTATCCACCATGTAATCTGTTATAATTTCAAGCAAGAAGTTTACTTGATTTTAGGTGATAATTTAACTATTTAACGATAATTTAACGGTGATAGTTATTTGATTTTCGTTAATCTTCTAGTTGTAAATGTAAAAACGATTTTGTTTAATTACGTGAATTTTGCCTGGCACTTCCTTCTCTTTAGCTGTCGGGGATATCTGTAAATTAGTGTTTAGGAAGTTTGCAGTATATTTACTAGTTTAACGTTTACAAAATGAAATGTTTCCCTTTTTGTTCGCGAGTCACAAAAACGTATTGGAATTTGGACTTATTCAGTTTGTGTCATTTATCCGTAACGTAACTTCCTTGCTACAGGAGTTCAAGAATAAAAGAATTTTATATTTGTAAACAAACTTTACTCTGTTAAATTTCGGCGTATTTATGAATTTATGATAATTGGAGTCAATAGATTTTTAGAAAGTTGGGTGAAAATGTAACGATGGAAATAAATATGGTTAGTGTTCATATACGTACATTCATATGATATTTTATATATTATAAATTGAAAACATTCACAGTGTTTAGCTGATTACAATCTTGAATTCTGTTTATACATAAGAAAGTTCTTCAAAGGTTTTGAAAAGTTGTATCACAGCCGAATTGAAAAATTTCTTAAACGTCGAAATTTTTTACTTTTTTTAATTTATACAAATCGATCCTTTACGAGAGAGAATGATAAAAATGTTTTATTGCCTAGAGGAGCTGTAAGTTTAAACTATTAATTGGTAATACTTCAAATGAAAAATAACCGATATTATTTTTAAAATATTTGTCTTATTATTTTTATTTTTATTTTTTTATAAAACTTAGTCTATTCAGTGCATAGATTTCGATCTCAATTTAAATTCTATCGCTTTATACTTTTGAAAAAATGATGCAACGAAATCTTTTTATTTAAAAGATGATATATAAAAATACAATCAAAAATATTCACAAATAATCAAATTCAGTCCTTTTTTTCTAAAAATCCAAAGATCGAGCTTGATTTATTCAGCGAATCAAAATATTACAACATCTGAAATGAAAAGCTTAAAAATAAGACTCTCTTTTTGTTTAAAGTTTACTGCTCATGAAGAACTTACGGCATTTACAAATTTCGGATTTTTATAGTGTGTTAATATTTTTAGAAAGAAATATCACAAAATAAATTAAGTTTAAAGGTGAGAATTCTCCCTTCATAAATGTCCGTACTGCTGCCGTTCCGTACCGGAACCTTTGTTGTTCGAGCGTATATATTGTACATTGTACACATAAATTATAAATACATGGAATCACACGTGCTCACGCGTGTGTGTTCGAAATTCATACTGGCTGTGTACTACAAATAAATAAATTCTAAATTGATTTAGAATATATTGAAATTTTGTTAATTTTTAATAGAAAAGTAATCTGCAAAACAGGATCAAATAGTATGACCCTTCATTTTTTCTTTCTCCTGTTTAGTCTCCGGGAATCACCGTCAGGTATTAATTCAGAAGATGATATGTACGAGTGTAAGTGAAGTGTAGTTAGTCTTGTACAGTCTCAGGTCGACCATTTCTGAGATGTGAGGTTAATTGAAACCCAACCACCAAAGAACACCGGTATCCACGATCTAGTATTCAAATCCGTATAAAAGTAACTGCCTTTACTGGGATTTGAACGCTGGAAATTTCGGCTTCGAAATCAGTTGATTTGCGAAGACGCGTTCACCACTAGACCAACTAGTATGACCCAAACATGATAAACGATACTAATCCTCACAGAGCAAAACCGAGAAATTTTAAACTAGTCACAATACTTAATTATCTTAGAGTTCCACAGACTCCTAACTCCAACATGCAATCCATCTGAAGAAACTAATGCTGATCGTTCAAACTAAGAATTATATATCGATTTCCAGACAACCAGAATACCGTATTTACATAACAATTCACAACATAGATACATTTGAATGCCACAATTGGAAAAATCCCACATTTACACTAATTTAAACCAGTAGTAGTACTTAGAAATACTTCGATGAATCGTGGTTGTTCGGTGTTGAAGCCATATCCTAACCGATCAGGAAACAACTTTTTTTTTTATTAGTCATAAGTATAAAACCATATTAACTTTCAGAAATCAAAAAATTACAACCATTAACAGTACGGATTAACATGACCATTAACAAATAAAAAATCCATTTATATGAGTGATAAACTTTCCTGGGCTTTCCTATATGTTCAACATAATTTTTAAATAGAGATAATACAATAAAATTAAGTTAAGTATATTCAATTTTAAATAAAAATTCTAATTATAATTATTATTACCATGCGGCTGACCGCTTCTGCATGCGACGCCTCCATGCCTCAGGGGGAGCCGGGGCATCAGAAGAGACTCGTGTACTGATGGACATCGAAGATTACGGGGTTACGCCGAGCGACTGGAGATACCTGAAGAGTCAGCCCCAGGGTAGGTTACAGCATACCCAACCAAGGCCGTTGAGCTACAGTTGTTGCAGACCGTGACGTGAGCGCGCCCAACTGAGGCTCAACTGAGCGATTCAAGGGTTAGCGCCTGGCTTGACAATCATGGGTTGTCTCTAGCCCGCGTCAACCCCGTAAGGGAAGACACTCGCCTTATGACGATTCCGGTCGCCCCCCCCCCCTCCGATCATAGCACTGATGGGCTTTAACGGGAGTCGTCTTTCACCCTCTAACTTTTTAGGCCTCGTTGGGATGCCACCGATGTAAATGCCTCGGTAGACATTTACATCAGTGATTTATAACTCAGCTTTTGCCTTCGCTGCAGGCCTCATCCGGACATCTTGAATATCCTACATCGTTGCCCTCTGAACTAGCTAACCGAGTTCGCAGAAGCACGAACCGCGCCCCTAGTTCTTCCTTTACAGAGCCAATTGTGCGTAAATGCCTCATAATATTCCAGGCAATTTAATAAATAGCATGCCACCAAAAATATTGTTCGCAACAACGAAATTTATTTCTAGTTCCCTTAGTGAAGCTTAACTTTCAGTTCATACCCCTGACTTGATTTCATTATGAACTCCGGTCTGATTCACCAGGGAGATGCGGACAGAACCCTACTCCCACTCAGCTCCATCGCCGAGTCCTGCGTGACTTACTTCCACTTAACTACCATCGTCGAGATGCCGCTACACTTCACGGATGCATGGGAATCCATGCCCTCGGCAGTGCAGTCGCCATCCCGCCGACACTGATGTTTGCTCATTCAAAACTGCCCTCGTCTAAATGACGCTACACCTCACGGCTACATGGTTACTCATACCCTCGGCAGTGCAGTCGTCGTTCCGCCGACAGCTAACGTTATAACAATAATCACCACAAATTTAACTAACTAACCGTGGCTCGATATAAACACGCATACCTCCGGCCAATCAACTCTCCAGGTGGTCCCTAGCCACCCGGGGTGCTATTCTACTTATACCCCTTCAGCCGTTCTGCTCAGGGCGAGAAAACGGAAGAAGCCAACCACGGAAGTCCATTCCCTGCGAGTCTTCCAGTTTACTCGCAGATCAAGAAAGAAATTTACTTACTCGAGCTCCCTAACAATTCTGGTACGTTCAGTCTCGTACCGGGGATAAACATAAAGGACATGGTCCGCAGTGTCATCGATCCTATAGTCTGGGCATAAGCCCGAATCAGCTAAATTACTTCTGAATGCACCATGTCCGAAAGGAATTGAGTTGGGTACCGATTGGGGAAAAACCCACCTAATTGCTCGCAGGTCCCTAACGTTTGTAAATATACCATGCGTGTATCGACCAGTAGAAGAATCGTTCCACCTGACTTACCAAGAGTCAAAACCTTTGGCTTCAATTTCCCGCATACGCCCAGAAGTAAAAAGAGGCCTCCCTTCTTAGAAATGTACGGCTTGCTACGTTCCGTAGCTAAAATATTAATGGGTTTTATGACGGCGATGACAGAAACTGCCTCTCTCAAGACATTTCTGTAGCCTCCAACAACGGGTAACAATAGAAGACGCTGGGCTCGCAATAAAATGTCCCTATAACATTGGAACTGTAAACGATGAGCCCAGACGGGTGCAGTGTACAATATTATGGCCTCGCAGATATCTTTGTTAAGAATACGCATGGTGTAATAATTTAACCTTCAATCGGGATGGATGTCTACGAACACCAAAGAAGGCATCTGCAGCCTCCTTGCGACAAACTGAAGGTGCTCCCTGAATTGAAACCTCTCTTCAAGGATGACATCTAGATATTTCTGCGGTAACACCTAAAATTGTCTACTTTAAATTTAAAATTTTTTAAATTGTCTACTTTATATTATTCCCTACAACATAACCTTTAATTCTTATTTCAACAAAAAGTGAAAGTGTGAACTTGAGTAAGCATTATTTGGAGATATCTGTAGTTCAGAAAAAGGCATTTTTCTAGTTATAGTTGATAACAAACTTTTATTTATATCAGTTATATGAATAACATTACACTACAGTCTACTGATAGATAAATTTGACAAATTAGCTAATGGGCCAGATATTTTTTTTTTTCTCTTCAGTCATTTGACTGGTTTGATGCAGCTCTCTAAGATTCCCTATCTAGTGCTAGTCGTTTCATTTCGGTATACCCCCTACATCCTACATCCCTAACAATATATTTTACATATTCCAAATGTGGCCTGCCTACACAATTTTTTCTTTCTACCTGTCCTTCCAGTATTAAAGTTACTATTCCCGGATGTCTTAATATGTGGTCTATAAGTCTGTCTCTTCTTTTAACTATATTTTTCTAAATGCTTCTTTCTTCATCTATTTGCCACAACACCTCTTCATTTGTCACTTTATCCACCCATCTGATTTTTAACATTCTCCTATAGCACCACATTTCAAAAGCTTCTAATCTTTTCTTCTCAAATATTCCAATAATCCAAGTTTCACTTCCATATAAAGTGACATTCCAAACATGTACTTTCAAAAATCTTCTCCTGACATTTAAATTAATTTTTGATGTAAACAAATTACATTGCTGACTGAAGGCTCGTTTCGCCTGTGCTATTCGGCAATTTATATCGCTCCTGCTTCGTCCATCTTTAGTAATTCTACTTCCCAAATAACAAAATTCTTCCACCTCCATAAACTTTTCTTCTCCTATTTTCACATTCAGTGGTTCATCTATGTTATTTCTACTAAATTTCATTACTTTTGTTTTGTTCTTGTTTATTTTCTTGCGATGTTTCTTGCGTAGGACTTCATCTATGCCGTTCATTATTTCTTCTAAATCCTTTTTACTCTCTGCTAGAATTACTATATCATCAGCAAATCGTAGCATCTTTATTTTTTCACCTTGTACTGTTACTCCGAATCTAAATTGTTCTTTAGCATCATTAACTGCTAGTTCCATGTAAAGATTAAGAAGTAACTGAGATAGGGAACATCCTTGTCGGACTCCCTTCCTTATTACGGCTTCTTTCTTATGTTCTTCAATTGTTACTGTTTCTGTTTGGTTCCTGTACATGTTAGCAATTGTTCTTCTATCTCCGTATTTGAACCCTAATTTTTTTTAAATGCTGAACATTTTATTCCAGTCTACATTATCGAATGCCTTTTCTAGGTCTAATTGTTTTTCTATCTCTGTATTTGTACCCTAATTTTTTTTAAATGCTGAACATTTTATTCCAGTCTCCGTTATCGAATGCCTTTTCTAGGTTTATAAATGCCAAGCATGTTGGTTTGTTTTTCTTTAATCTTCCTTCTACTATTAATCTGGGCAAGATAGTAAGTCTATAACTTAATATGTGAACTCGCATTTGAACTCATTTTGCAATTTAACAACGCAATCAGAATGAACCCTATTTATCCTCCAGCATGGATTATGATTAAACAATCACCTTTAATCGGCACATTTGTTCCTGCACCACTATCATCTGACCACAATTTTCTATTCAAATAATATGTTAAAATATACAGTTTGTCCAAATAAACAATTAAAGAATTTTCTTTTCAGCAATCAGTCATTTTTCTTAAATATTCCATCCTCTTTTTCCAGATGTCTTTTTTCTCAGTTCAGAGTTTTCTATTATTATTAGTTTTACACCACAAAGCCATATTTAATACCGTTGAGTTTTGAAAATTAAAAATTTATTGAGAAATAGGTTTTGCCATAAATTTGCTCAATTTGGTGCAGTGTTACTCAAAAAACTTAATAAATCTATAATTTACAATAAAAATAAATAATAAGATCCAATGAAGTTTAAAATCAGGGCTTAAGCTAGGATACACCAGGGTCATTTGGAAAGTTTTCAGCCTGACACAGAGATGGGTCAAATATGACTATGATATTTGTCAAATACACTCCTTCAGATCCCCAGCATTTAATTGTTTGTTGTTTGTAGGGATAAAGTAAAACAAACAAGTTTTGACATTTTCTGCAAAATGAATAAAATATAAATTCGAGATATTATAAATTACTTTGGTTTGGATGGATTTACCCCGATGGACATACAAAAAGAATAATTACATATTAAACGGTTCGACAAATTTCACTCAAAAAGAGTAGATTTTACCCTTCATTTTTGACAGTAAAAAGATGGTCTGATGAATTTAGACGTAGTCGTATATCCATTAAAGGTTACAAACGCTTGAGACGCCTAAAAACCGTTATGGCCGAAAAAAAATCGTCACAAAAGTTCACAATCCGTATTATATGATTGCCGAACTGAAATTACATGTTTTTGCTGACATCGCAAACAACTTTATAGACCGTGGACACTATGTTTTACACAATGTTTTGGAGTATGAAAAAGCTAAATAGCACATGTGAACTACTGTAACAAACTTATAAATGTACGTGCCATTGAAACTATTTACATCAAAATAGCATTACCGAATTAAAATAGCACCTACCACAAAAATATTACCGTCAAAACATTTCAATAATATTACCATAAAAATATTTTAGCGTTCAGCCAGAATTTTACGTTATGCTCTACATGCTGCTGTAGCAGAAGTAGAGCTAGAGCTGGGAAAATAAAACATTTCAGTGGGATGTACTTATAACGATAGTTTCGTAGAAAAACTTATGCTCATATGTATAGTCAAATCAGTTCACACATGCATGCGCACGTACGCACATTAAATATTTGCCACACGTTTTTCAGCCAAGAAATGTTACAGTTCAACAAAATTGTAACAGTTTTAAGGAAAACCATTTAACTAACTGAATAACTTTAGTCAGTCATTACGCACCAAAACTATGTAACGACTAAAAAATTATGGCTCTAAAACAAAATGAAACATATTTTCAAATATTTTACATAAACAATTTTATTGTTTTAAAAAATCTTACAATTAATAAAAATTACAATGTACTTTGTGCATTGCAATTACTAGATGCTTTCTCAGTGGAAAATCCACTACTTAAAAAAATGTATTTTATCAAAGTAGAACCAGAATGTACATTAAAATAATAATTTAAAAAATCCACATGACTGAATTGAGAATTTCTTTTTTTAAGTTTGTTAAAAATCACCATGGTGATTTTTAAAAAAAGTTTGTTAAAACATCGTCATAAAATTAATATTTATCACGTGTCAGATGTTCAACAATAAAAGCTGGGTAGAATATATCAGCAGTTTTTAATAAATAATTTCTTATTTGTGTTACGTTGGTTTCCTGCTTAACTTCACCATGAAATTGAGCTGATTGTTTTCAAAATTTGAGTTTAGAATTTTTGACTGACATGGGGATTTGAGTAGTTTAGTTCAGTTTTATTTTACATTTCTGTAAAACAATAGTACTCATTTTATAATGGAGAAAGACTTCGATTATTTTGTGTCAGAGTTTAGTAAACTTGTTAGTGGAAGAAATGAAAGTGATAGAGAACACATGAATAAATTATTTGATCGCTTGAATGCCATTAACTACAGAGGTTATACTAATTTAAATAACGATGTTAGTAAATCATTGGTTACGTTCTTACGCATGTTTTTTATACTTAACATAGTGATTTACATCTATGTTTAATTTTTATAGTAAATGCTTATAATGTCTTGCTTGTATATTAATCTCATTTAGGTTATGTTTACTGAAAATAGGTTAGTTGGTATTCATCAACCTTATTATTTCTATACTTAATAATGTTATGGTAGGTGCTGATTTGATGTCAACATTTTGTTGGTACATATATTTGTAAGTTTGTTGCAGTTTAGTTCACTTGTGTGTTGTTATTTATATACTGGATTTATTATATACCCGGGTTTTGGCAAATATCGAAGTTACAAAGCCCCCTCGTCCAAAAAAAAAGTTAGTTGCTTTTATACGGTTTTGAATACTAGACAGTGGATACTGGTGGAGAAGGTGGTTGAGGTTTAATTAACCACACATCTCAGAAATTATTGGCCTGAGTCTGTACAACACTACCTCATTTACATGTTGTACATATTCTCATCTCATTGGGCCATGGGCAAAGTTGCTTATTGTTCACTAGTTGAATAGATTGTAACACACATTAGGGGGAAAAAAATTATGAATTAGTGATGTTAAAATTTAGTTTATATTGTTACTTTTTTATTTTTATTTATTGTAAAGCGAATTACAATTTTTACAGAGAGCAGTTTTACTGATTCATCAATGCTGTACTTTAGTCTCACCATCAGATACATTTCTTGTTGCGAAATGTTGCCACCTTATTATGAACCTGGTTAGTAAATTAGGGGTTCAGATTAATGGTAAATCACTGGTGGTTGTTGTCAATTGGTGCTGTCAGTCACTTAAATCTTCAGCAGATGTTGCATTACTAGATGTTTTACAAGCATTACATGCAGTTATAAATAGTCAAGTATCATCAATTGAAGAGGTAAGGATAAATTTTACCTTAAACATTTGTAAGTCTTATTCTTAAAATGGGATTTTGAAGTTATTTATTTGTTTGATACTTATGAATATTATCTTATAAAATTATTATTGTGTAATACTCATTACTATATTAGGCCTTCAGATTAAAGATATAGTAATAAATACATACAGTAGTAGTAATTCTGAACAATTGCTTGATTACCTTCAGCTTTCTTTGTATTTTGATATATCATAGTAGATAGGATCAGGAAAACACAAAATCTAAATGTCAGAAAGAGGTTTGGACAGGGGTGACCCATGTAAGATAAGTGTATGTCGCGTTATCAGTAGTACTCTAGTCAATCAACAGTCAGTTTTGCTAGTTATGACGAACTGTGCTTTGGCGAGAGGTTAGGGTTAGAGTAAGGTTAAGTAAGGGTTAAGTAGAGTAAATAAGGGTTAAGTAAGAGAAAAGAAATAAACCATAAACTCACCTTAATATTCATCAGACTTGTAGTAAGCCATTGAAGATGACTGATGAACCTCTTCATAAGGTGATTATCTGTCATACATATGACTAGTAACACAGAGTATGTGGTGTAGTCTCTTTCTGTAGTGACTTTATTTCCGTTTAAACATAAATTTAGCAAAGGTGCCGTATGAGATGGTGTTAAATATTGCCATAATTTATCCCTAACCTCTCTTCAAAATGTCCAACCTTAACCGTAACTTCTCTCCACAGAATGGATCAGCATCACAAAACTGATAGCTAATTGTCTAGAGTACTGATAACATGGCATGGACTTTGACTTTGTTGAACCTGCTGTCTAAACATACTTTCCAACATTTTGTATGTTTTTCTGATCCTGACCATATCTACTATGGTATATTAAAGTATGAACAAAGTTGATAAATTAATTGCTCAGAAATACCAAAATAGTAATAAAGCAAATATGAAGATAATAAATTTTTAAAGAAGTACACAAAATAATGATAATAATTTGAGCACATATTGTTAACATTGTAAATAACAATACTGGGATTTTTTTTTAGCAATTAGTATTTTAAATATCCCTTGCCAGAATAAAATTTGTTTATAGTTGAAAATATTTTAATCTTATTTTAAATAAATTACTGGAAAGGTCATGTAAAATGGGGTGATTGTTTAAAACAGTTTTAAATAAAAATTGCAACTGAAACATAATAAAGCTTAAATAATTGACAGCTTAGAATCTTATTAAGTTGTTTAATATTTATTAATAGGCTGTACTTTTTATAGGCATTCGCCTCCTATCACAGCTCTTTACTTTGTATTATTACAGAAGAAAATTGAATATTACTACAGATTATCTGTTTATAATGTTTTGTTAAAAGAAACTTCATCTTTATTAGTTTGTGTAAATTACACATAATGTAAGTTGTTAGGCATCTCCTGCAAGTTGGCATTTGGGGTAGATACTCCCCTTGCCTACTTCCCTAGTTTTGTCTGTGTACTAGTAATATTATGATTGAAATTGTTAATAGTGTCTGTGCATTCTGAAACTTCTAATACTTTCTTTGTTGAGGTTTGGCCAGCCTAATTTCTAACCCAAATAACTAATTTGAACTCTAAAAATAATTAAAATATCAAAATAAAATAAAATTTTGAAAAACTAATCAAGAATGAAACATTAAGGAAAGTATATTATACATTATTTATGAGAAAAGAAACCAATATTTATCTTATGAAGTATTTCTTTAGAATGATGAAAGATACTATCTATATCTGAAGCCAATGAATCACTAATTTTACAGGCAATCCTCAAAGCTTTCTTCTTTAGTCTTTTTGTTCTATATGAAACAGAGCTTAAGTAATAATTAAGTGAAATCATCTATAAAATACAACATGACTGAAACCTGGTTAACAGATACTTTTTCAACCAGTAGTAATATTGGCAGGATTCTGTTCAGGATGACCAGTGACCCAATAAAATTGTTTAGCTAATGAATTCATAAGTATATCATGTTATTTATTAGATATTATTTTTTGTAAGGCATCACCATCAAAATATTCAATTTTATTATGTTAACTAACTGAATTGTAAATAAATCATGAATTTACAGTATGTTAAAAAATGCTTTAAGTTGGCAGATCTGCTTGTAATGTTTTAATAATAATATTTCAAACAGATTTATCTCCTTACATTATGTAGCCACACATTTCATTGCATGATTTCAAATTATCAAACTGTTGTAGCTTTTTTTTTTGTAGGAGGAGGGAAAATCTGCAACCAGACGCAGACGCCCAGCAGCCTGTGTTACTGGGAGTGTGGGATTTCCTGCATAATGTGGGGACCCACTAAAAACACCTCCCCCTTATGCAGCAGTCCAGATACCTGCCTTGTGGTATAACTCTTGTACTGCTGTTCTGCCTGCGGGTTTTCTTTGGGTGGGTTAGGGAGTCCCAGGGCAGCAGTGACGACCACAGGGGGACCCTGACTGTCTCCTTACCCAGAGGCTGTTCCCTCACCATTCACCCATGTCCCTTGTCCTCCAGCCAGACCTTCACCAATCTGATGGCCATGTTTGCTTTAGTGACCAGCCGCTGAGAGTCCTTGTGAACAGCAACTAGTACAACGTTGTCAGCGAAGGCCACTGCCTGCACTCTATCCAGTCAGTCAAAAGGTCAAATATGCCCATCATACATAAGATTCCAAAGCAGCAGTTTTCAATAATGACCCATGAGGCACCCCCCCCTCCTTAACTCTATAAAAAACTAATTTGCTTCTCTCATTTGATGACGTTCTCAAGATTTTTCTCTGACAGGTAGTCTTGAATCAACCTCAGTAAGTATGGGGAGATATTTCTCCTATACAATTCCTTCAGGATTGCAGACCATTTGATCATATTAAAAGCAGTTTTGATATCCAGGAATACAAACGTAGGTATTTTCCTGGAATGTCTAGTTCCTTGGACTGCTGTATCAACAATAGTATTGACTCTCAAAAGTATTGAGACAAACAAAAGTATTGACTCTCCTCCTTAGGGTGTCTATGGTTGATCTCTCTTCACGGAATCCAAACAGTCGATTCGAGAGGCCATCTCGACTTCTCTCTTGAGCTTACTTAAGAGTAGTGCCTTGAAGAACTTGCCATTTGTGTTCAGCAGGCATAATGGCCTGTAGCCCACAGGATAATCCATAGCACGCATAATCCTATAGCACGCTTCCACTTTGCTGGGATAATCCCAATGGTGATGATGTGGTTGGCTATTTACAACACTGTCAAAGGGTCTACCTCCAATAGGGCCTTCAGTAGTTCTACCAGAACCGTCGTAGCTAGGTATAACTAAATTATGACATTATCAAATGCATCAGTAAACTAGTAATAATAGGGGTCTTAAAAACAGAAATTTCTGAGATATGACACTTTGTTAATCAGTGACAATGGTATATATATATATATATATATATATATATACACACACACACACACACACACACACACACGAGGTGCGACAATAAAGTAATGATACTGGTTTTTCTTTGCAAGATGTGGCAACCCTGCAGCTTGCATAGGCACACCACCATCTTTGACCTTGGTCTATAACCTACTTCTAGTCCAAGCAGCACATTGATGCAACTGCTCAGTCGTGAGTTGTGCTGTAATAAGGGAACACGTGTTTGTTTCTCTCGTCACAGAAATGAAACTGCAAAATATTGCGCAACGGTATGCCATTTCTTTTTGTGTTGAATTAGGTGAAAACGCGACAACTTATGGTAAGCTTCAGAATGCTTTTGGAGAGGAGGTTATGTCAAGAGCTAAAGTTTTTTGGTGGCATAAAATTTTTAGTGAAGGCAGAACGAAAGTTGAAGATGAAGATCGCAGTGGACGACCATCAACCTCACGGACAGATGTCAACTTGACTAGGGTGCGTGAAATCGTACGATCTGATCGAAGATTATCTGTGAAAATGATTGCTGCAGAACTCAACATCAATCGAGAAACTGTTCGTCTAATATTAACTGAAGATCTTGGTATGAGAAAGATTTGTGCAAAAATGGTCACCAAAAATCTCACACAACAGCGAGAAACACGGAAAAATGTGGCAGCCGATCTGTTAGAGCAAACTGAAATCAATCCAGATTTGTTGAGCCGTGTTATCACTGGTGATGAAGGTTGGTTTTTTCAATACGATCCAGAGACAAAACGCCAAAGTTCACAATGGTGCTCAAAGGGGTCACCCAGACCAAAAAAAGCTCGCATATCAAAGTCAAAAGTGAAATGCATGCTTGTGTGCTTCTTCGATTCAAAGGGAATTGTTCATAAAGAGTGGCTGCCTCCTGGACAAACAGTTGCCTCCTGGACTTCGTAAACGAGTTCTTCGTGTCCATGCCAACATTGCTTGCTGATAATTGGATTCTACATCACGATAATGCGCCATCCCATACTGCTGTCAGTACACCAATTTTTAACCTCAAAACAAATTTCAGTACTACCACAGCCAACCTTATTCACCAGATATCGCTCCGTACGACTTTTTTCTATTTCTAAGAGTCAAAATGGCGGTCAAGGGACACCATTTTCAAACAACACAAGATGTCCAAAAAGCTGTGATGAGGGTCTTGGAGGATATTACAGAAGATGAGTTCCAGAAATGTTACCATCAATTGCAGAAGCGCTGGAATAAGTGTGCGCAATCAGAGGGGAACTACTTTGAAGGAGACAACATAAACATGACTAAAACGGTAAGCAACATTTTTTTCACATCAGTCTCATTATTTTATTGGCGCACCTCGTATATTATATTTATATTATTTTTGATATTAAATTATCAATACTATATGAAATCTTATATATCTATTTTTAAATTTATAATATTATATTATTTGATAAGTTTAATATTTCCATTTGCATGTAATATCTCTTTTTATTTTAAGTATATAAACAGTTTGATTATGGTAATTGAAAAATACTGAAATTTAAAAAATACTTGCTCCATCCAGTTAATACATTGTTTATTTGCCATTAAGTGTGTTAAATTTTCAATGAGTCTCAGATAAATAAAAGAGTTTTATTTCCTTTCTTTAAGGTTACCAAGGATTTAATAATGAAGTTAAGTGAAGAATTAGAAAGTGGAGCAACACTTTTATGTCCACAGGAAGTGAAGCTTTGGAGGATTCGTTGTATTCATGCATTAGCATGTACTGGTACACTTAAACCCGCCCAAGTTAATCATTGCACTAAAATTATATTTGATATCCTTACTGTCAATGTAGAATTAGAAAATTTTGGATGTGTTCAGGTAAGATTTGTTCATTTGTTCATTTTTTTTTATATTAGTCCCAAAAAACTGTCTTTTGATAAAAAGTAATATAACGCAATTTAACTTAAAAAAAAAAATATTAGTATACAATCATATTGTTTACATCTCCATGTAAAATGAACAGATTGCTTGATTAGAAACACATCTTCTGGAGAGGCACATTTTTTAGGTGCAAAAAGAAAAAAAATTTAGCTCATAGTACTTGTGTTTTTTGAGTGAAAAGAAGAGATAAAATTATGTAATAAAGAACCAGAACAATCTTTAGTCCTTGAAAAATCTACTTTTGTTTTGAAAATACTGGAAACCTTGAATAAAAAATGATCAATAACTTTTTATTCTGCCATGTGAGAAATGAAAGAAAAAAATAAAATTTTGATCTAGCCCTACCCAGTTCATAGCCCCAAAGAAATGTTTTTAAATTCAAGCAGATGTAATAGATTCATTTGAATCCTATTTGAATTGTTTATTTTTTGAGAAATATTGAATATAAAAACTTAAGATTAATTTTATACTAAAAGTTTATTTATGACGTTTTTTTACATACTAAGTCATAGGTGCTTGTATGTCGTGCATCCCCTTTGGATGCACAACATACATCCACATGACGTATCCCTAACCCTAGCAGTTTCTCTATTTACTGCTGCCTCGGCTGCTGTTACATGATTCTGCAGTTCGACCACTGTAGCTGGAAGGGGAGGCACGTTGACAGAATATTTTACAAATCTCCCCACAAGTAAAAATTGCGCACAGTGAGGTATGGTGATCTTGGAGGCCAGTGATGTAAATCTGAATTGTTAGGTACCATACAGCTGATCCATCATTGAGGAATCCTATCATTCAAAAATTCTTGAACATACAGACTCCAGTGAGGTAGTGCTCTGTCCTGCTGGAAAATGATATATTCTGAATCGGCCTCCAACTGAGGTAAAAGCCAGTTTTCAAGCATGTTAAGGTACATTGTTCCCGTAACTGTTCTCTAAGAAAAAAAGGGACCTTACACCTTTTTCCAAGAAACTACACAAAATACATTAAGTTTGGAAGAGTCTCCTCTCATGCTGTACTCATGTGGCTTCTCCATATCCCAAATTCTAACATTGTGGTGGTTTACCTTCACATTTAAATGAAAAATAACTTTGTCACTAAGCACTAAGCTTATTATAAAATTATTATCTTATGCCATCTTGTTAAGGACGAATTCACAAAACTCCACACATTGTTATTTTTCATCATAAAGAGCTTGTAGTAACTGAATACTGTACGGTTCAATAAGCAAACATCAACATAAAACACGCCAAATAGACATTATGGGAATGTTTAGTTCTGTACTGGTGCAGCGAGTTGATTTGTAGGAGCTATGTAAGAAACTCTGATGGATGTGCTCCACATCTTCGTCTGACACACAGGGTTGACCACTTTACACAGACAACCCATATCTTTATCTTTAAATTGTTTATACTATCGCCTAATGCTCTGAGCGGTAGGAGGTTCAGTACTGTATTCACAACAGAAATCACACTGAACAGTAATTACAAATTTACACTGTGCAAAGCATAGAACAGAAAAACATTTCTGTTGTGCAGTTTCCATTTTCTCTAACACTGAAGTGAAAGAACTTCTGGTGCTACCTAGCGACAACCCCGTGAAACTTTAGAGTTCCCTTTTTCTAACAGTATGCTGTTTTTTTTTTGTCTTCAGTTGTTTGACTGGTTTGATGCAGCTCTCCAAGATTCCCTATCTAGTGCTAGTCGTTTCATTTCAGTATACCCTCTACATCCTACATGCCTAACAATTTGCTCCAACAACGGGTAACAATAGAAGACGCTGGGCTCGCAATAAAATGTCCCTATAACATTCGAACTGTAAACGATGAGCCCAGACGGGTGCAGTGTACAATATTATGGCCTCGCAGATATCTTTGTTAAGAATACGCATGGTGTAATAATTTAACCTTCAATCGGGATGGATGTCTACGAACACCAAAGAAGGCATCTGCAGCCTCCTTGCGACAAACTGAAGGTGCTCCCTGAATTGAAACCTCTCTTCAAGGATGACATCTAGATATTTCTGCGGTAACACCTAAAATTGTCTACTTTAAATTTAAAATTTTTTAAATTGTCTATTTTATATTATTCCCTACAACATAACCTTTAATTCTTATTTCAACAAAAAGTGAAAGTGTGAACTTGAGTAAGCATTATTTGGAGATATCTGTAGTTCAGAAAAAGGCATTTTTCTAGTTATAGTTGATAACAAACTTTTATTTATATCAGTTATATGAATAACATTACACTACAGTCTACTGATAGATAAATTTGACAAATTAGCTAATGGGCCAGATATTTTTTTTTCTCTTCAGTCATTTGACTGGTTTGATGCAGCTCTCTAAGATTCCCTATCTAGTGCTAGTCGTTTCATTTCGGTATACCCCCTACATCCTACATCCCTAACAATATATTTTACATATTCCAAATGTGGCCTGCCTACACAATTTTTTCTTTCTACCTGTCCTTCCAGTATTAAAGTTACTATTCCCGGATGTCTTAATATGTGGTCTATAAGTCTGTCTCTTCTTTTAACTATATTTTTCTAAATGCTTCTTTCTTCATCTATTTGCCACAACACCTCTTCATTTGTCACTTTATCCACCCATCTGATTTTTAACATTCTCCTATAGCACCACATTTCAAAAGCTTCTAATCTTTTCTTCTCAAATATTCCAATAATCCAAGTTTCACTTCCATATAAAGTGACATTCCAAACATATACTTTCAAAAATCTTTTCCTGACATTTAAATTAATTTTTGATGTAAACAAATTACATTGCTGACTGAAGGCTCGTTTCGCCTGTGCTATTCGGCAATTTATATCGCTCCTGCTTCGTCCATCTTTAGTAATTCTACTTCCCAAATAACAAAATTCTTCCACCTCCATAAACTTTTCTTCTCCTATTTTCACATTCAGTGGTTCATCTATGTTATTTCTACTAAATTTCATTACTTTTGTTTTGTTCTTGTTTATTTTCTTGCGATGTTTCTTGCGTAGGACTTCATCTATGCCGTTCATTATTTCTTCTAAATCCTTTTTACTCTCTGCTAGAATTACTATATCATCAGCAAATCGTAGCATCTTTATTTTTTCACCTTGTACTGTTACTCCGAATCTAAATTGTTCTTTAGCATCATTAACTGCTAGTTCCATGTAAAGATTAAGAAGTAACTGAGATAGGGAACATCCTTGTCGGACTCCCTTCCTTATTACGGCTTCTTTCTTATGTTCTTCAATTGTTACTGTTTCTGTTTGGTTCCTGTACATGTTAGCAATTGTTCTTCTATCTCCGTATTTGAACCCTAATTTTTTTTAAATGCTGAACATTTTATTCCAGTCTACATTATCGAATGCCTTTTCTAGGTCTATAAACTCCAAGTATGTTGGTTTGTTTTTCTTTAATCTTCCTTCTACTATTAATCTGAGCCCTAAAATTGCTTCCCTTGTCCCTATACTTTTCCTGAAATCAAATTGGTCTTCTCCTAACACTTCCTCTACTCTCCTCTCAATTCTTCTGTATAGAATTCTAGTTAAGATTTTTGATGAATGACCAGTTCTCTTTATTCCGCCTAAGTTTGCTTCTGCTGACTAAAGAATTTCCTTTTTAACATTCTCCCATTCTTCTTCTACATTTTCTACCTTATCTTTTTTACTCAGACCTCTTGCGATGTCCTCCTCAAAAATCTTCTTTATCTCCTCTTCCTCAAGCTTCTCTAAATTCCACCGATTCATCTGACACTTTTTCTTCAGGTTTTTAAACCCCAATCTTCATTTCATTATCACCAAATTATGGTCGCTATCAATGTATGCTCCAGGGTAAGTTTTGCAGTCAACGAGTTGATTTCTAAATCTTTGCTTAACCATGATATAATCTATCTGATACCTTGCAGTATCGCCTGGCTTTTTCCAAGTGTATATTCTTCTATTATGATTTTTAAATTGGGTGTTGGCAATTACTAAATTATACTTCGTGCAAAACTCTATAAGTCGGTCCCCTCTTTCATTCCTTTTGCCCAGCCCGTATTCACCCACTATATTTCCTTCCTTGCCTTTTCCAATGCTTGCATTCCAATCTCCAACTATTATTAAATTTTCATCTCCTTTTACGTGTTTAATTGCTTCATCAATCTCTTAGTATACACATTCTACCTCAACATCATCATGGGCGCTTGTAGGCATATAGACGTTAACAGTCGTTGTCGGTTTAGGTTTTGATTTTATCCTTATTACAATGATTCTATCACTATACGTCTTGAAATACTCCACTCTCCTCCCTATCTTCTTGTTCATCACAAAACCTACTCCTGCCTGCCCATTATTTGACGCTGAGTTAATTACTCAGCGTGCTGAGTAATGATTACTGAGTACTGATTACTCAGTATGCTGTATATTAATTATATACTATTATACATATTACATCAAAATATATATATATATATAATTCTGTGAAATATCCTGTGTTAGAAAGTGAATCTATTACATCCACTTTAATTTAAAAAATTAATATAATTTAAAATGTATTTATACACACACACACACACACAGAGTAGCTTGCAAATTAATCTGAATACTGATGTTATTCAATGAAAAGTATATTTAAGGAAAAAAATGATACCTGTACAGTTTGTGATTATCTAGTAATTAAGATGACCTCCTTTATTCTTAATCACTTCATGTAAGTTGGCATCAATTTAACAAGTGTACTAAACATTTTTTTGGATTCATCAAAAACCATATTAGTACCACAAAAATTGAACTCACCTTATTGCTGTATAAGGAATGCTTATAAGCAATAAGGTGAGGTCAATTTTTGTGGTACACTTCATTTCTGATTTTTCGTGTTTTTTGGCAGTATGGCACAGTAGCAAATCTTTTATCTGATGCTTTTCAGACATACGGAACCCTTTGCCCCTTAAGATAAAAATGTGGCTCATTGAAAAACAACATTCTTCCAGTCTTTTTTTTTACCCAGTTATAATGTGTTTTGGCCCACAAGAGCTTTCTTTCACACTGATGTGTTAAAAGCTGCTTTTTAGATGCCCAACGAGCTTTCTGTCCAGTTGCAAGAAGTTGGTTTGTAACAGTTGTCATGTGTAAATCTGTTTCATTGGCTGCTAATTCCTGACTTATGTCCACAGCAGATAATTTTGGATTAAGTTAACTTTTTTTCACTAATAACCGATCCCGTGTTGGAGTTTTTTTTTATGGCCATATTTGCCTTTACTTTGAGGTGAAAAGAAACCAGTTTCTTTAAATGTTTTTAAAATAGCATTCACCGTCCCTAATCCAACACCATACTCAGAAGTTTGTTCTGTCATACTGGCATGCTCAGAAAGAGAAACAATTTTTAAACACTTTCTTATGAAAATATGATTTTGAAATAAAAATAAAATAAACTTTCAGAAAACACTATTTATAATATGAAAATTTCTAAATAACCAAAGAACAATAACCTCATATTGCACAGCAACTTAAAGAATGGGTGTGGTCAAGCAGTGTAGGAACATGGAAATAAACAAAAAAATCCCCTGTGTTTGGGTTAATTTGCATGTTACTGTAGAAGAAGGCTTTTTGCTAGCAAAAAGATTTAACAGAGAAAAATGAAAGTAACTTATTTAAAACTTCAAAATCTCAAAATTGTTAACTAGATCAGTGAAAGCTAATTCATTGGAGTCACAGATAACTAAACAATCAATTCGTTGCTAAGGCAAGAGAATAGAGGATACAAATTGTAACATAATAGCTTATCTTCTATCAGTTGAAAAGTATAGAATTTAATTGATTCAGCTTGTACTTCTATCATTCTTTTTAAAAAAATAATTATATGTAACAAACAGTTCAATTAGTAGTGCCTGAATATGTTTGTATTAAAATAAATCTTATTTAAGAATTCTAGTATGTATGTTTGTTGACATAAATTGCTATTTACCAAAAAATAAGTTTCTTCCTCTTAAAAAAAGCCATTTGCATTGTTTTTGTATAATATAAAGTAAAATAGTATTATATTCTCTAAATAAAATTGTACATAATAATCTTGCATATTTAAAAAGTACATAATAAAGATTTTAAAAACACAAGGAATATTCTAATTCTAGGGTAAACAATGTATAATTTATAAATGAGTAAATTTCTACTAAATTCTTTTCATTTGATAGAATCAATATGTGTGTAGATATTAAATAAGACCGAATGAAAGTAAAAGAAAAAGATTATTCCATAAAACATTTCTCACAAAAAAATAGTACTTAAGAATCCATGATTAGATCTATCATATTCTTTATATCTAAGCATTCTTTGACTTCAGTCACATAATTCATTTATATATATACTTGTCATTTATAGACATGTATTTTCTACCTTGAAATCCCACAGTACTGTATTTAACTGTCAGTTAATTCGCTTCTAGTAAGCAATACTAATAGAGAGCAACCTACTGTGAGCACTTACTAGAGGACTACATAAAGCCATGGATGTACTGTGATTTAAACTGTGTGCTGCTTGTCTTCAAATTCCTTTCTTTATACTAAGAATGAAGCTTCATCTTTTGAAAAAAAGAACAATAAATTCTATTTTCTAAGATTGAATCAGCATTTCCTTCTCATGATAATAACATCTTAAGGGATTATCAATGAATATGTATTTCCCACAAAGTTATTATTTTGATTTTTTATTCAAATTATCAAAGCATTTTAAGTTGTAGTAATTTTTAAAAATCTTGTTCTAATTAATTTTGACCAAAGAATTAAATAATTGGATGCAACATCAGTTCTTTCCCACTTAAACTTTTCTTGAAAAAGCGATCAAATATTTGCAAAGGTTTTGAAAAATCATTCAGTAATATGATGTAATATTGTTTTAGATTCTATTTATTAGTATTATACCAGAAGAAAGTATCAGAAAAATCATGTGTAAGTAAAAAAGAAAACTTGCAATTTCAATTCTGATATAAATTTTTGGCCAAAAAAGCTGACCAATCATTTTTGTATTTTTATAAAATAATATCAAGCCTTTCTTAACCTATAGTATTTTTTCAGTTTTTTTTTTTTTATAATTGGAGGTGTGAGAACTATGTCATTGGTTGAACAACAGTAAAAAACAACTAACGTGAAGGGAGCACATGCATATAAACAACAGTTCAAAGGTTTTAGCATGAAAATACAGTCTATTACCATTTTTATCAATTAAAATTTTCATGGAAAGGGATCCTACATATATCATAAAAGTCAGCCTTACTGAAGATAAAATGGGCCACCAATTAAAATTTTTAAAAAAGATTCTCCACCAGTGATTGCACGTTATGTGGGGCTATTTTCTTTCAAATATATTTCTTTATTAAATTACATCCTTAGCTAAAAAAGGAAAAGTTTTTTAGACTAACTAAATTTAAAACTCGTCTTAAATATTTTACAAGTAGAGTATTTCTACATATAAACATTTTTTATAAGTAACTATCGTTTTGTTATAAAAAATATTAAGCAAATTTTTTCTAAGTGCCATATCAGGACTATATGGTGGGGGATGAATTTGTTCCCAGCCAAATGATGCAATGAGCCGCACATGGTCAAGCATTGTTATGAAGCAGCACAATTCCCTACAGAGCATACCATGCCTTCTCTTTTGGATTGCATGATTAGTTTAGTCAAGGACTCACAATATGTCTCCTCTACCTTTACAGTTTCACCCAAGACAAAAAATCTACAAGCAATGGCCCCATCTGTCCCAGTAAACAGTGCATGTCATTTTCTGGGCTTACATTGTTCAGCCTGGAAAATAATTCAGTCATTCCATGGATTATTATTTTAATTCCAGTATAATGTGAGACCCACATATCTCCTCACCAGTAACAATTTAGCTTAAAAACAGATTGTCTTTATTGCTGTATCTCATGAGAAAATCAAAACTCTGGCTGAACGTTTGATTTTGTGCTACTCTGTCAGCATTCAATTTACATCTTGCTTGAGCACAATTTTCAATAATTTAAGCATACAGACACAGTTTCATAGAGAACACTTCCTGAAATTAAAGGAAATTGATGAATTTCGGCTGCTTTTACAGCATGTACTTCACAATTAGTAGCACTGTTTTTAGGCATAGACATTTTAAACACTCACAAGAAACTGTAAACGAAGACTAAAAATCATGTAATGGCATCTGTAGCAAGCCAATAAGTATAGTTACTCAGTGCACCTGCACAAAACTATGACAGCTACAGCCATGTTGCATATTACATATATCAAAATGTTACTTACTTAAAAATATACCTCATATTGGTTAACTGACTGTGTAGTTTACCTTGCATTATCTGAGTCGAGGTCATGTGAATGTCCTGTAATAGATTGAAATAATATCTTTTAAGACTTTTCTTAGAATCAGCAGCTAGTTAACCCCTAGCAGAGAGATTAAAGTATTTTCAACTAAGTACTCAGTAAATTTGTAAATGTTAACTTATGTAACAATTTTCTCTAAGTAAAATTCTAGTATAATTTACAGGAAAAATATTATTTTTGTGTAATATATTTTCCCCCACCCCAAAAAATTGTTTTTATTTTTTTTTGAAAAAATTTGTGAATTTACAAAAGTTTTTTAAATTCCAGTATATACATTTTGCAAAACATTTTTTTCAACAAAAATTGTATACTTTTATACGTGTGTAAAACATGTTAACTTTAAGAATAAAAGTATTGTATACATGCACAATTATTCTTATCAAAGTTTTCACTATGATGCTGTACATGATGTCAGTAGTATATTGTTTAATATTATAATAATTTATAACTAACATAATTCTGTTTTGTAGAAAACCCCTTAATATTTACATATCTCTTACAAAAACAATACAAAGGTTGTTTTTTTTTTTAAGAAAATGAAATTGTTTCTTTCAATTGCCCTAATTGATCACTATTTAAAAATCTAGAAAACATTTTTAAAAAGGTAAAAATAATAATAATAAAAATGAAATTTGTTACATGCAGAATATAAAAGTACCATATACTAGAATTACCATGTACTAGAATTTATAGATAAGATGGCAGATTTTATCATTGAATAAATATTTTTGAAAGAATAAAAAACTTGTTGAAAATATGTTTATCTTATTAATTACATTTTAAATTAACAAAATTAATATAAAAAATATACTGTGATGATCGTCAATATAATATCTCTATGCTACCATTTGAGATGAACAGATATGAGTAAAAAATTGATTTACACTAACCAATTTTATGTCTAATTTTAATTTTCCAAATCTGTACAAATTTTTGTAAGATCCATATGAAGACAATAAAAAATTGATTTTATTTTTAGTTTTGATAAGTTTATTTATGGATAGAATATCAGGAGAATCTACTAAAAAAAATTTTTTATTAGAAATGACCTAGTTTATTCTTATTTTACCAGATGTGTAAATATGAAACCGGAATTTTTGTATAGAAAATACTCGTTTATTGTATGAAAATGATAAAAAATATTTTATTCGAAATATTTTCCATCGCTAGCTATACATATTTCCCATCTCTCTGAATATTTATGAATGCTATGCCAAAAAAACTATTGCACTTTTGAGGCAAACCAGTCATCGAGCCATTTTCATAATAAGTGAAGCGCTGCTCAGCAACTGCATGTCCCATCGTTGCAAATAAATAGTTTTCGGACAGAGCCAAGTCTGGTGAGTAAGCCGCTTGCGAAAGTATTTCTCAACTGAACGCCTCAATCGTTTCCTTGACTGGTTTTACTGTGTGTGATTGTGCATTATCGTGAAACAAAATCACTTTGTGTTTCCTTTTTTAATATTCTGGTCATTTTTCACGCAATGCTTGATTCAAATCGATCACTTGTTGTCGATAGCGTTCAGTATTAATGGTTTCACCAGGTTTTAGCAGCTCATAACAAATCACACCCTTCTGATCCCACCAAACACAGAGGATTGTCTTCTTTCCATAGCGATTTGGCCTTGAAATCGATGTTGATGATTCACCTGGGGTTACTCATGATCTTTTACGCTTAGGATTCTGGAAATATATCCAGTTTTCAACACCTGTCACAATTTGGAGAAATGAATTTCTTTTGTACCTGGCGAGCAGCATTTCACAAGTGATTTTTTGGTTTTCTTGCTGTCTTTCATTCAGTTCATGTGGAACCCATTTTCCCACCTTCTGAATCTTTCCCGTGGCTTTCAAAAGTATGGAGATGACTTCTTGTGTTACATTTAATTGATCCTGAGTTGTTGTTGCATTTGAACGTCATCCTCATCCAACAATGCTTGCAATTCACTGTCTTAAAACATTTTCAGTGGTTTTCCACGTTCTTCATTTCTCACGCCAAAATCGCCACTTTTGAATATTTTAAACCATTCAAAGCACTGTTATTTACCAACATCATGCTCACCGTAAGCTTTGACAAGCATTTGATGCGATTCTGCAGCAGTTTTCTTTAAGTGGTAACATGAAAATCAATGCTGTCCGTAAATTGTACTTTATAGGTACAAAACTCAACATTTTCAATTCCAATTAAAACTGTGTTGTTTTATGAAATTTGTATTGTTGTGAGTTGAAAATCTTTATCAGCTGTTAAAAAAAGAAAATGATGCGGTTTGGCAGTAACTACATTGACAACTAGGGCCATCTACGGGCAAATTCTGGTTTCATATTTGCACACCTGGTAGTTATTTTGTTTGTTAAACAATTGAGTTTCAAGGGTGCGTTATGAAACGTCACCACCTTCAAAAAGAAACAAATTTATTAAGTTAAACTGAGCAGAAGTATTTCTCAATGATTTGCAAAAGAAAGTCAAACTATTATTTTTAATGTAATGATTAATAGAGTGAGACTAAGTTAAAAAAAAAAATTATGATGTAAGATTAAACCAAGGTAGTCAATATATCAATGTATGTTTAATGCAGTATCCTAATTTTAAGTTATATAAATGTGTTAATTCATCACAACAAAATAATTTTAAAATTTAAGTATTTATTTTGTTTTTATTTTATTTTAAATTAGGTAATAGCAAGTTGTATAGAAGCTGTACAGAGTATATGTCAAGGTTGCCCTGATTGGTTATCTGATAATCTTGGAGATGTCATAGGTGTTACTTTAGCATATTTACATTGTGGTCTTCCTGGATGGAACTATAGTCCACCACAAAGGCTTTTTCCAATACCAACACCTGTTATGCCTCGTACCTCGGAACCAAAAGTAAATATTTACAGTGAAAACTACATTCTTTTATTATAACATTTTTATTTGTTTGTTTTTTTAGGATCTTTTTGCTTATAAGTTTTAATTTGTTGTATGATTATAACAGTGACACTAATTTATATTGTGTGTTACTTTCACAGTCAACTACTATTGGTGCAACAGTATATTTATAAAGAGAAACTCTAGTGATCAGCTAAAATTTTGGGTATCAAGGTTTTTTCAAATGTTGACATTTCAAGATCTTTAGCCCAAAAACCACAAAAGAAGTTAAAGAAATTCCCAGAAGACATATGTACATGTTTTGGCATGTATTTTGGTTAATATCTTCAGTCTGGTCTACATAGATTCTTTGAAAATGGCTCAGAGAAATTTCTACATATGAGCCAATAATGTCATTATATTTTGGGCAAAATTAATAAAGGGAAGAGGGGGGGTAGTGTTTGCCATTTTGAATTTTTGACTTTTGTATAACGATCATAGAAAATTAAGCTTTATAATAAAATGAAAGTACTTATTAAATTATTTAAAATTCCAAACTTTTTAGGTCAATTGTTGTTAGTGATGGGGGAATATTCAACATTATCTATAAACAGCTTTTGCCTCATATCTCGTAAACACTAAGACCAAAACAAATTAAATTTTGCTAAATGTATAGCTGGTTTGATAAATATATGGGTCAGAACCAGGAAAGTTTTGCAATCCTTTGCCGGCTTTTCTTTTTCTTAGTGCAAGATGTAAAAATAAGTATTAATTTTTTATCATATATAGTAAATTCTGAATAGCATGACAGTACCTCCAGCCTTAGGTTGCAACCTAAATAGAAAACATAATATTAGAATTGATTTTGAACGTGTACTAAATCCATCCAAAAAAAAATGTACGGGGTACAATTATGTTATTTTAAATTTACTATATCGTATACTTCATGCTACTTATGAAGATGCTGTTTACATTTTTTGCTATTTATTATACACTGTCAAAAATTTTTTTTCAATTGATTCGTATTATAAGTTATTTGTAAACTTTACTGTCATTACTTATTTACTGTGTGAGACAAAACATTGTTGTTTCAGCAACTTGAATTTTAATCTAGATTAAAATTATATTTTTGTAGTAATTTGTTTAATCTTAAAAAATGAATAACACTAAGGTGATGATGATATCAGTTCCTGTTGCTTTTTAACTCTTGCGTAAAGAAGCAATATAGGGATTGAATAATACGTTTGGCAGCAGTATAACAATCCAGGGGGAGAAAATTAGCATATTAAGATTTACTGATAACACTTTATATAATTATATCTCACATGCTTTAAGTATTTAGGGTGTGACTTCATTTTATAAGGATGAGAATCTTTTATATAAATTGAGGAAATGTAGAGCTGTCTTTGAAACAATATATACTACTCTTAAAAATAAGACTAGAAGGGAAATTAAACTAAAATTTCATAAAACATTTGCTGTTCCAATCTTACTTTATGGGAGTGAAACATGGGTGACATTGAAAAAGGAAGAATTTATGATTTACGATAGGATATACCAGACTAGACAAGAAACATAACAAAGATGTTAGAGGAGAACTCAATATGACGCCATTGTTAGACACAAATATGAATTGTAGAGCTAATTGATGTGACCATAAATAGAATACCATCAGAACATTTGCCAGTCAAAGCTTTTGAATATGGTCCTTGAGAAAAAAAGAGATCGAGGAAGACCAAATAAAAGATGGGCACCGGTTTGGGCTGAATAAGCCTATCCTTGTTTAGCAAAAATAAAGAAGATTTACTGATGGCATGGATTTAATGGATTTGCAGAAATTTATATTCCACTATAATAAATGTCACAATTTGAGTGATTACTGTGTAGAAAAGTAATGTAGACTTACAGGTAGCCTGTATATTAATATAAATGAACTTCACTTGGCATGAAGTTCTGGGACTTGCATAACCTATTCTATTCATGAATATAACAGAAAGGCTTCATATAAACATTTGTCCTAAAATACTTTCAGCTACCCCATGAAAGGAAGTTGTATTGAAATTTATATTTAGGATATTAATTAAAAAGCCATCAGGTTGTTCTATTGGTGAATGTCTCTTCCCAAATCAGCTGATTTGGAAGGCGAGAGTTCCAGCGTTCAAGTCCTAGTAAAGGCAGTTACTTTTATACAGATATGAATACTAGATTGTGGATACCGGTGTTCTTTGGTGGTTGGATTTCAATTAACCACACATCTCAGGAATGGTTGAACTGAGACTGTACAATACTACAACACTTGATTGACACTCATACATATCATCCTCTGAAATAATGCCTGAACAGTAATTCCCAGAGGTTAAACAGGAAAAGAAAGAAGGATATTAATTAAAAGGCAGAATAAGTGATTACCAACAAACTGGGCTAAAAAACCATGCTTTTATGTTTGACATACGATAACTTTATTGAATGGAAAATAAACACATAAAACTTCTAAACAAAATTTGTAGAGAATTTAAATCTGAACAAATTGGTAAGATAATTTAAATAAAACAAAGAAAAGTAAGAAAAATATGAATTTTATTTAAAAACAGTATGTTTACTACATTTGTCAGAAAAGTACTTATTTATTGTAAACAAAGTCCAAATTCTTTTCTGGTGATGTGAAACATTTTTAAAAACAAAATTTACTGTAAAAAATTGCTGTTAAAATATATTCTTAAAAATTTGAAATTACATAACAATTATAAAAAATTAAAATTACTTAGGTAATTTTTTTATTAATGGCAGAAATATAATAAATTATTTGAAGAATTATTTCAAAAATAGAAATAAAACAACAGCTGATATCAATGCGCAATATTGTATTACTTTTTAAATCATTCTGAATGTACATTAAGTATATCGGGTACTATGAACTGTGCTGTTGTTAGCGAAGGTTTTCTGGAAATTTTAGTTTGAACGTGATTGGTTTGCCATTGAAGTAGTGCCATCTTATTTGCAAATTTGCAACAGAGGAATACACTGATATGGTATTCATTTTAGGTATGTGTGATGGTAATGCTGTAGCTATTGCAGTAGAATATGAAATATTTTGCAAATCACAGGATTCCAGATCTCAAAGTCTTTGGAAAACAGCTTCTAGTGTTTGTACCAGCTACAAATGATCTATCCAATGCGACATATTGATGAAACTATTATCGATGCAGTTCAGCACAGTCCAGGTGTCAGTACACGGTGTCTTTCTAAGTGGATTGGAGTTTCACATTCAATGGTTTGGAGGACACTTAAATGAAGCAAGTTTTATTCTTATCATAAACAGCCAGTTATCTACACCTAGAAGACTGTTTAACCCACTTCGCATGCAGTTCTGCAACTGGTGGAAACAAATCGACCACTTTAGAAGTATGCTTTATTTACTGATGATGCCATCTTGAGTGAAATTTGCCTTATCATATTTAACATATGCAATGAGCGTACATGGGTAGAAGTAAATCCTTATGAAACAGTGGAGGGCAGTTTTCAACATGGATTTATTTGTGTGATGTGGCCTACTCTCACAATCAGGAGTTTGTATCGTTAATATATTACCTGACCACTTAAATGCTGAGATCTACTTGCACTTTCTTCAAGAAGAACTGCCACAGCTGGTGAAGATGTTCCTCTAGCGCTGAGACACAAAATATACTTCCAGCACGATGGTGCACCTTCCACTTTTCTTTTGCGGTTTCCACTAATATAAATCATCATTTCTCTGAGAAGTAGATCAGTCATGGAGGTCCACATTCCTGGTCACCAAGATTGCCTGATCTAACATCTCATGAGGATGCCCACATTATGGATGCGGCTGAGCAACTTAAGAACAGCCCTGAAGAACTAAAAATAAAAAAGCAGTGCAGAAGCTTGCCAAAAAATGTGTGCCAAAAAATTGCAGACTCATTTTTGAACATTTATAACTGCTGATACATAATGTACTTTGATCTAACATACTGTTTCTAAATAAAATTCTAACTTTTTTAAAATTAAATTAAAATTTAAACTTTTTTAAAATAAAATTCTAAATTAAATTTTCTACAAGTTTTTTTAAAAAGTTTTATGTGTTTATTGCTCATTTTAACTTATTGTACGTCATTCATAAAAAAACAACAGTTTTTTACCCCAATTTATTGGTGTTCACCGCAGATTTCTTAAACTACTGCAGATACAGTTTAGGATTGTATTTTATTTTATTTTTCAGGTCAAAAACCATAAGAAATAATTAATTCTTCCTTTTAATTAACATCCTAAAAATTAAAGTATGATCTCATTTCACTGGGTAGCTGAAATCTGAGAGAAATCTTTCTCGCAAACAGAAAAATCTCTCAAACAAAGCATTTTAGAACAAATGTTTATATGAACTTTTTCCATTTGTTTTCACAACTAGAACAGGTTATGAAAGTCCCAGGGGAATTTCGTGATACACTCTGTATATATAGTGTGACAAAATATTGTTGATTTTTTTTTTAACTACAGTTACACTATTTTAAAGTTATCAAATGTTTACTTCAGCTTTAAGCTTACACTCTTTTATTTATTTATTTATTTATGAAGTTGAATATATTTGTGTTTTTTTTTAAATATTAGTCAATGTATGGGAAATGTTACTGTAATGACTCTTTATTAATTAATTTTTGTTTCACATAGAGATTTCTCTGTGGATATATTTAATTGGGTATTGTATTATATTTTTTCAATATTATTTTACCTCCTATTATTAAAAATATTGATGAATCTTTAAAAAAAAGAGAAGAATTACATTTATATTAGACTGAATCTAAATCTTCGCTTTTCATTGCCTTTTTCGTTCATAGGAGGTAGTGGCTGTTTAAGTGTGAGGGCTGGTTGAAGGCAGGAGAATTTCTTTTTAAAGTAGTTAATTTTGTGTATAATTTATTACTCTAGTACTTGTCTGCAAACTACATTTTCAGTGAACTCTCCATTTGGTTTTACCTGTACTCTAATATTTTTAAAAGATCTTTCATATGAGAGAGACACATACAGTTGTCCATTGTTGGCTGAAGAGATGTCTATTGCCGTATGAGATAACTTCTTTAATCTAATTATGAATTTTTAATAAATATGAACGGTACAACTCTTCTACACTGTGTAGTTCTGATGGCCAGCATACTCTCTGAGAATATAGTGAGTAGAGATAGTATCAGCAGAAATTCTGATAGATCCAGAAAATGATGATGTATAATACTGTATATCCTTCTCTCATCAGCAGTACTGATGGAATTAAGATGATGGATGCAGTTTTTACTGTTTTCTAAATTAAGATTTTTTAATTTTTTTTATTTTATATTTATTTCTTAATTTGTTTTATTTCACTTCACTTTAGAAATTGATTATTTATTCATCCAGTTTTAAAGAATGATTCTAATGTACAATAAAATAGTGATTTTGCAATATTTCTTGAAAATGGTGGTGTTGAGGAGGGCAGGTGATCATTGATAACATATCTAGGGATCATAGACTTTCATTTGACCAGACAGTAGTAAGAATTTACAATGTGAAAACCTACACTTGTGGAACAAGGCAAAATAAAAAATAAAATAAATATAAATTTCAGAGGTAGAGAGGCATTGGCCTTAATAACACCTCTCTTGCTATTAGGTATAATTTAAATTTTGTATATCAGATATTCTATTTTTTTTATGAATAATCATTAAAACCTGATCTGTAAAATATATTTATCTTGCTTTTTCATACTTCTTTGCTTCTACTTTTCAGCATTTGATTCTAAATACAAATATTTGTTGCTACAAATCTTAGTTTTTATCTAATTGATATAATAAAAAATTATTTATTATTAAACATATAATTAGAAAAGATTAGCTTCAAAATGATATATATCAGTAATATATATGTTCAAATCTAAAACAATCAAGCAGGTTAAAACAGTTCTTTTCAGAACTCAGTATTACCAAACTATTTACTGAACGAATTCAGTAAATAGTTTGGCATTATATAGAACTTTGTTATTGCCAATAATTTTAAAATATTTATATTAGTTAATTATTTGACTTTTATAAAAAACATTTTATTAGAATATGTAATAGAAAAAACTAGTTTACTGAGATATGTCATGGGATTAGAAAAATTGTACAGCGATTGAAAAGTGCTAAAAGTGCATTGCTAAAAGGGTCTGCATAAGGTGCAAAAAAGAGATGCCAAAACAGTTTGGATTTAGTTGATTCAAAAGGAAATGGGTTACAGGATGTTGAAGGTTTAGCTGGAGATAGAGGGGAATGGAGACAAAACATGGTATAATGGCCTGCCTCAGAGCAGATCACCATATGATGATGATTATGATAAGACATTTGTTTGTATTTCAGGGGCCATCAGTTCGAGGAAAACAAAGAAGTAAAGCAATAAAACAAGGTTTAAAGTCAAAAGAAAATGAAATCCAAAAAGAAGATTTGTCATTTTGTAATGCAAATTGTTCAAGTACTAGTTTTTTTAATGATACGCAATGGCCAACTAGCGAGTCTGATTTTTCTGATAGTGAAGGCGGTCGTATAGCAAAATCAAGATGTATTCAAGCAAATGTTCGTCTAGCTGTTCTTAATTTGTTATTGAAAATTACCAAGGTGAGTATTTTAACATTTTTATGTAGCAGTTGCCTCATTATCCTGTAATAATTGCATGTTAGTTAATAAAAAACGACATATGTATTTTTCATAAGACATTGATAGCCAAATAAAATACCAAAAATATGGAGAAAAAGTGATGGAGTTGCCAAAATTGTACTGTCTTCAATAAAACTTACATTTTTAAACAGTTTAGTAAACTTTGTGTTCCATCTTTATTTACATTTTCTTATTTGTAACACTGTTTCTTGAAATGTTTCATGGTGGAGAACCATAAGATATCATGTTATTTTAATTACAGTCTTTTTATATAAACATATTCCTGTGTTTCTAGCTTTATATATGTTAAATATTTTTGTAAAAGAAGTGTTATTCATTATACTTGGCTTAAGTTTTTGAACTATAATACTATAAGTATTTTTGAAAAGATGTTAATTAAATGCAGTTTTGGTTTTTTACTTGATTTTTACATATCCTTATACATTATAAGTGTCATTATAATTCTATATGCTATGATAGGTAAATTGAGATTTGAGGAAATAATAAGCAGGATTAAAGAAGAAAGAGAATTTATGCAAGAAGTACACTCAAGGAAAGGAAACCAGTTAGAGGGAGTGGAATTGTGACAATTGCATTTGAAGAGTCAGTAGAAGGACAAAGGAAGTGGGGAAGAAGGATGAATTTAAGAGATAGGTGAAGACTGGAAACTTCAAGGGGATGAAGAAGAAGACTTGGGACAGTGATGGATGAGACAGTAGTAGCATAAAGAATGCCAGGCAGAACACATTGATATTTACAAGTGTAAATTGAATTGAGTTAATTGTTAAATCATATAGGTGTAATAATTAAAGATGTACTTAATTTTAATGACCATCTAAACATTGTAACTGTAGAATAATTTCAGAGGCTTGGTTTCATAAAAAAAAATATTGATTTAAAGTAGGTAATATGTTATATGGCAATAAATAATTTTAAAAGTTGTATCATAGATGCAGAATAAATTGCTTTAATTAATTGAAAATTGGTCACTCACTTCTTTTTTCTATTGTTCCCATCAATTAATTTTTCAGAGAACTCTGCTTCTTCAGAACAATTTTTTTCTTAATACGACAAATTAATAAAAAAAAACAAAAGTCATTATTTTCAAATTTTAGAATATTAGAGAATTTTTTTTATTTTCGCAATCATGGAAATAAAATATTATTATTTTTAATAATAAATTATTATTTTTGGAACATTAATAAATTTATTTTTAAACAAATGTAAATTATGAATTTTGAAAAATGTTTAATTAAAATGTATTATTTCTTTAAGGTGACTATCATGTTTAAAAATTTTTATTTTCATTAATTACCTTCTTCATTCCATATTTCAAAAATTTTTTTTTTTCTTTGATGATATCACTACATAAGCTTGAAACTTGTGCGTGGGATACGGAAATGGAATTTTGTAGTGTGTAAATAATGCCACACTTGACCCGGATTTGAACCTGGGACCTCCAGATGAAAGATTGAGACGCTACCACTCTGCCATATAGGTCAACATTTTATTATATTGGCATTCTTAAAGTGCAGATACAATTGTTTTTTAAGTATATTTAACCAACTTAGGATTACTTTTAAAGTTAACAACAAAAAATGAAATTAATAGATTAATTGCAACAAATAGAATTCTATCATTTTTTCACTTTCAAAGTGAAAGTCTGTAAGTTGCAGTGCAAAGATAGAATTGTAAAAATTTCAATAAAAGAATGGTAAATAAATATTAATTTTAAAAATACAGTCAGAAACATATACTACATATAAATGTAATAATCTAACAAATAATTTAA
Source organism: Lycorma delicatula (assembly GCF_047948215.1). Taxonomy (NCBI): domain Eukaryota; kingdom Metazoa; phylum Arthropoda; class Insecta; order Hemiptera; family Fulgoridae; genus Lycorma; species Lycorma delicatula. The sequence goes on from NC_134458.1 coordinate 167,770,125, forward strand.
TTATCCAGATCTTATCAGAGAAAATAAAGATGTATTTTCTAGTGTAGAAAACACAGAAATTTTAAAAATCAGTAGTAATAAACTGAAATCCCTCACACTCAAAATAGTACAGGTAATAAAATAATGAGCAAAAGATAATGAAACAATAAGATTTAAACTTGTCTTAGAGAAATATTAAAATTTAATTTCTTAATTATGTTTTAGAATTATATTTTTGGTACCAAAATAATAGTTCTTCATCTGTCAATATATGAGGTGCGACAATAAAGTAATGAGACTGATTTTTCTTTGCAAGATGTGGCAACCCTGCAGCTTGCGTAGGCACACCATCTTTGACCTTGGTTTATAAGCTACTTTTAGTCCAAGCAGCACATTGATGCAACTGCTCAGTCATGAGTTGTGCTGTAATAAGTGAACACGTGTTTGTGTCTCTCATCACAGAAATGAAACCGCAAAATATTGCGCAACGGTATGCCATTTCTTTTTGTGTTAAATCGGGTGAAAACGCGACAACTTATGGTAAGCTTCAGAAGGCTTTTGGAGAGGAGGTTATGTCAAGAGCTAAAGTTTTTCAGGGCATAAAATTTTTAGTGAAGGCAGAACAAATGTTGAAGATGAAGACCGCAGTGGTTGATCATCAACCTCACGGACAGATGTCAACTTGACCAGGGTGCGTGAAATCGTACGATCTGACCGAAGATTATCCATTAAAATGATTGCAGAAGAACTCAACATCGATCGAGAAACGGTTCGTCTAATATTAACTGAAGATCTTTGTATGAGAAAGATTTGTGTAAAAATGGTCCCCAAAAATCTCGCACAACAACAGTGAGAAACACTGAAAAATGTGGCAGCCGATCTGTTAGAGCAAACTGAAATCAATCCAGATTTGTTGAGCCGTGTTATCACTGTTGATGAAGGTTGGGTTTTTCAATACGATCCAGAGACAAAACGCCAAAGTTCGCAATGGTGCTCAAAGGGATCACCTAGACCAAAAAAAGCTCACATGTCAAAGTCAAAAGTGAAATGCATGCTTGTGTGCTTCTTCGATTTCAAGGGAATTGTTCATAAAGAGTGGGTGCCTCCTGGATAAACAGTTAACCGATATTTCTACAAAGAAATTTTAGAAAGACTTCGTAAACGAGTTCTTCGTGACCGTGCCAACATTGCTGATAATTGGATTCTGCATCACGATAATGTGCCATCCCATACTGCTCTGTCAGTACACCAATTTTTAACCTCAAAACAAATTTCAGTACTACCACAGCCACCTTATTCACCAGATATCGCTCCATGCGACTTTTTACTATTTCCAAGAGTCAAAATGGCGGTCAAGGGACACCATTTTCAAACAACACAAGATGTCCAAAAAGCTGTGATGAGGGTCTTGGAGGATATTACAGAAGATGAGTTCGAGAAATGTTACCATCAATGGCAGAAGCGCTGGAATAAGTGTGTGCACTCAGAGGGGAACTACTTTGAAGGAGACAACACTAAACATGACTAAAACGGTAAGCAACATTTTTTTTTCACATCAGTCTCATTACTTTATTGTCGCACCTCGTATACTAACCTGCCAGGTTAGTCTAGTGGTTAAACTCATCATCACAAAATCAGCTGATTTTTGAAGTTGATAATTCTAAGGTTTGAGTCCTTGTAAAGGCAATTGCTTTTATTTGGATTTGAATGCTAGACTGTGGATACCAGTGTTCTTTGGTGGTTGGGTTTCAATTAACCACACATCTCAGATGTGGTTGGCCTGAGACTATTCAAGACTACTCATTTACTGGCACCTTTACACATACACATCAGACTGCGAACAGATATCTTGGTGTTTCTGAAGAGTACTGTTGAGATCATGTCACTGTGCTGTTTTTCTGTAACCTGGTATTACATAGATAAATATTATAGATTATAGTAGCAATAGAATATTTAATTTTATTTTAGTGACTGAGATACCTAGTGTGTTTACAATTATGACTTTTTTTTTGTTGAGTTGTCATATTAAAAAAAAAATTCATTCTGAAAACAAAGTTCTTGACAGAGACAAAAGAAAACAAATTGAGTAGTAGTTAATAAATAAAGCTGTAGTACATCAGTCCTTACTTTACATTACAGATTTGGACCAATATAGCTCAGGGTGTCAGCATTTTAAACACTAAAAAGAAAATAAAAAATAAAAAAAAACAAAATAACCTGAAACTGAAAACAAGACTATTCTCAACTTTTGACCCAATAATATTTCATATTATTAGATTAGTTACATTAAAATAATATTTGATTATATTGTCATTATGTACTTATTTTTAACATTTTGATTTTTATTATTAATGTTTAAAAAGATCTGTTCAAGTATCAGACTCTAGGCCAAGAAAAACAAAGCTTACCCTAGTATTTTCTGGTCCTACTTCCTATAAGTAGTTTTCATGTGACTCATCATTTGCATTTTGTTAGCTCTTCTATTACTGGAAATATTTTTCATAATCTTTTTTAGAATGGCTTTCAGATGTCCTTTTATGTTCGTTATTATGTTTTCTCTGCTTTCAAATTAAGGTCCTTTTAAGTTGCTTCTTCAGCTTGGGGAGCAATCAGAATCACAAAAAGCTATGTCTAATAAGTACCCAGAAAACCTGTAAGATTCATGCTTGACCAAGAAATGTTGGATTTGATGTGACAGTGATTGTGTGAATATTCATGATGCAATTGCCACTTTTGTGGCCTCCTTGGTTCTAGTCTTTTGAACTAAGCTGCATCATATAGATAATGCAGATACTATATTATTAAACTATACTATTGTTTATTAACAGTTTGTCCACCTGTTACATATTCTTGATACTCAACTCTGTGATAGTAAAAAATAAAAAACACAGTACGCATCACTTTCATTTTACTTCATTTTTATTGCTTTATTCAGCCTTTAGGATGATAATCATTGTTGCAGTAAACTTTGGTTTCTGTATTGTACCCATATACCAAGATAATTAATTGGATTGTATCAAGGTACTTGTACTTACGTAATACTTTACCTCTTCACTTTCCAGCAACCACCCCATTTCTAAGTATAATCTTTTTTCCAGTTCAAACGGAAGTGTTTTTTTTTTTTTAATATTCTCTGTTTCAATTGTCAAAACAGCAATCTCAAGGAAGTTGGGATTCATGCTTAATGCACTTGAGCTTGCTGAATGCAACATCATTGTTGAGGTATGTGTATATCAGTGCACTGGTCACTCGACTGAAGTCCAGCCATTTTGAAAGCAATGAAACCATACTTTAAATTGTGAAACCCCTATAACTTTGTTCTTAATCTTACAAACTGTATCACTTTGGTTACCCCCAAGATTTGGTAGAACATGATGCAGAAATAATGATCAATGCATTCCATCATTAAAAATAAAAGAAAAATGGGACAAATATTTGTACTCACAATGAGGTTGCTGGACAGTAGTTAATGTTCTGTATTATGTTACCAAAAAATATCACATGCACTAGGTACTAGTCCTGTACTTTACCAGGTTTTACCACTTGTACTTAAAAACTTATTGATAAAAGAAGTGGTTGGATAATTTTTGAACAGACCTTAAATATTGCATTTTAAAAATGAAAATGCATAGTGATAATTATAAATATTGTGCTAAAATTTATTTATGAGAGTTACTTTCCATATGTATATTCACTCATTATAATTAATATATATGAAAATAAATTTGAATAAGTTGTTTAAATAAGTTTAAAATTGAATCATTGGAAATTTTTTTTGAGAAAGTTCAGAGTTTGTACCAAAAAGAAAGGCAGTAGAAAAATCCTGTATGTTGTAAAATAAAATAATAAATGTAGTTTTAATTATTAACCTGTAAATTTATAAAATAAGTTATTTTTGTTTATGCCTTATTAATAACAATCTGTAAATGCCCAATGTAAACAGAAATTATAACTTAAATATAAACAGTATTTATAAATTGTAACTAAAATGTAATTTACCTTAAATTTTTATTTTTATTTATTTATTTTTTTAATGTATACAGTAGGTAATTTTAAGTGTTTAATCAGTCATTTTTTTCATATTTAGTTATGTGGGTGTAAGGAACTCTTTGGCTATTATAGCAGTTTGTTAGGCAGCAGTGGATTACCATTTAGTATTATTCATGAACCTGCTATTAGAGTTAGAGGTACTGCTATTGCTACTACTACAGCACTTATATCTGCTAGTAAAATCTTCTTTGCAAATGCTCAGATCAGGTCAGTATGTAAATACATTATCATGATGTATTGTATAATCCTTAATAATCTTTATTAGCAGGTTTTAACAAAGTAAAATATCTGTTTATACTAACAGAACTGTTCACTGATAACAAATTCTGCTTTGCGTTGTTTTATTAAATTTGGATTTCAGCTTGTTGATGGTGCAAGTAACTTGTACCATCAAATTACTTGAATCATTCAAGTCGCTCTGAATTGTTGTGTAAAATGGTTATACTCTTTAATTTGTGTAACCCCCATAGCTTTCTTCTTGAAACCTTAATATTATGAAATATTTTGTTTTGATTATCACTAAACGTTTGGCAGAACTTGATGAGTAACATTGTTATTATACACGAAATAAAATTTTAACAAGCACCTCTCATACTTACATGCACAATGGTTACTGGATAGCAGCTGATGCATTTTATGTAGTTATGAAAAAAAACATATGCGGACTGTATGCATCTCTTGAATTTCCACTTTGCTTATGTAACTGACATGTAATAATATTTGGACATATTCAATCTATGTTACATCTATGTATTGTTCCTTAGTAGGTTAAATGAACTATAATTTTACTATTTCTTGTTTCCTTTGTTCACATAACTACAAATTATTTCAGTTATATTAAGTTGTTGTATGACATTTCTGTTTGTGTGTAACTCTGAATTATTTAAATTCTTTTAATATTTGATTAGGTTTGTAATAATTTGTTTCATTTCATATTAAAAAAGCTATGAGTTTAGGCAGGTGGTATATATGATTTAGTACACTTACCTTGATATTGTGTGCTCAGGATTAGCATTGGGCCATGCTGCCTTGGTTTGAACAAACTAATTGTATTTTGTCCTCCAAATGAGTGGGCCAAGAGTGTGGTGTTACATACATATGATGGATCATTTTTATCTTACATTTAAATCATATAAAGACTACAAATTTGGCTCACACAATACATATACACAATTGCCTTTAGTGAATGTTGGTAAATTTAAGTAATTTTAGACTAAGTTAAATATTTTATGTTGGAATAAATATTTATATCACACATCCGGTGATTTTTTAAATTAAGTCAAGAAAATGACATAGTCTACTTCAAAACATTTTTTTTAGACCAGATCCAACATAGACTGAATACTACAAAGTTTTGTCACTTTCATTCAAATACTTTTTTAAAAAAATTATTAAATACTTTTTAAACACACTTGTCTTAAATAAAGAAGATAATAGGCTGCACCCTTGTTGTACTGTTGTTTATTGGTTTATCCTGTTTTTTCACAGATGTATAAAACATATTCCTATTATCTTTTTCCATATGTTTAAACTCACATCTTTGTCTTTCTATACACCTTTCATCAATAATTCTTAGCATAATTGTATCCCTTTTGCATCTTATATTATTGAATTTACATTTCTCTCTAACCTTATTCACCATTTTTCTGTTTTGTCTTTTTCAGTATTCTCAAACAGATCTTTGCTGAATGCAATATTAAACTAACTGATTTGTGATCTCAACACTTTACTGTATCATACATTTTTGGGATTGAAATCATGATTTTTTCTTTATAAAGAAAAATCTTCTTTCCACATGCCACTACTGTAGACTGCATTACACAAGTACACAGTTTCATCATTTTCCATATTTTTCTCCATGACCCTTAACTTCTTTCAGTATACACTTATCCCCAAAGCTTTTCCATTCATCATATCTTTTATTGCTTGTAAAACTTCCAATTTTAGGATCATTGCTTTTACTTCATCCTGACTATCTACAGGGATATCATTTGTTTTTTTCTTGGAATGGTTACTTCCTCCATATCTACCTTCCATCTTTTAAATATCATTTCCTCTTTGTGTAACTTTTTGCCATTTCTAGTGGCAATATCTTTAGTCCTTGTACTCTTCCTTTATTTATCCCATGTTACTGTTTTTACTTTTTTTGTGCATTAGTGTGTGCAACTCTTTTCTTTCTAAACATTGTTTTCTATGTGTGAACATTTTCCTGCAAGTCTTCATCCTTTTTCTTCCTCTACCTTTAATCATCATGATTTACTTTTCAATTTTCTGTAGATCCTCTTATGTTTATTTTTGTTTTTTTGTATATTTTTTGTAAATGGGCTTTCTATTCTTTTCTTAATGAAATCAGTTGTTTAATTTGTTGCTGTCTTTATACTTTATAGCATCTTTTATATTCACCTAAAATTCATTGTGTTGTTGCCTTTTGTAATTCTTTCTTTCAATACTTGAGTTAACTTCTCACCTTCTATGCCTTTTCCAAACTGTTATTTTTTCCAGGTTCCTTATTTATTTTCTTCTCTTTTTTTCTTTTTTTGGCTCTCTTTAACATTACTTTTACTGTTGCAACAGAAATAAATGATTGTTATTTACAAGGGAGAGTCAAAAATTATCTACACTTTCACCATAACACTCCTTTAAGGTTGTCATACTGCCTTATGCATGTGCTTGCCTAGAGTTGGTATGGTTGTGGTCATGTATTCAAAATTTGTTCCCGATCACATTTTCCTTTCGGCTATTACAGTATATATATGTCCGCTGTACTAGCAGTTTGAACCAAGCAGGAACAACGAGCAGCGATCCAATTTCTCTGGTCAGATGGCATGAAAGCAGTTGAAATTAATTGTAGACTTTTATTACAACTTTGGAAAGTGCTTTATAATTTAAGTGTTTTTTTCTGGATTGAGAAGTTTAAAAGTGGCCGGATGATGTCGCATGAAGAGGGACCAGGATGTCCATTAACCTCCACCACAGACAACAAGATTCAGCAAACTCGAGAGATGGATCTGTGAATAGGCAAGTTACCATCAATGAGGGAGGATCTTCTTTGAATATCTGTCATGGTTCTTCCCATCAAATCATCCATGATGTCCTCAGCTTCTGTAAATCTATGCGCGTAGGATACCAAGCAGCTCACTTGACACATGGTCTGTCGCTATACTGTTCAAACTATCAAGTTGAATTTTGAAGTACTGGAACATCCTTTCTACAGCCCACATTTTGCTACCTCTAACTATGTTTTTGGGCTGCTTGATTTTAATGCAGTGTGTGCGATTGTGCTAGTATAGTATTGTACCAGGTGACTCAGTTTGTTAATTCTCACTAGTATTTATAATACTAAAACATCTATCATGGTTTTTTCGGTAGTGATATATCTTTAAATGTAGTTGTCATGTAATTAATGTGTAATTTACTTATTTATACACAACTTTCAAGACAGTATTACAATAGCAGTTGTTTACAACAGGATAGCTCTTAAAGTGAATCAAGTATAAAAGAAAATTATTTGGATTCATTCTTACAGTGATCAACAACCTTCTTGTTTCTTTGTGTAGAATATCCTTTCTTTGTTCAGAATCATTCCTGAGCCATTTCCCCTGTTCTGTTTGCTAATTATTGTAACACCATCGTTGTTAACCTGATATTTACCTTCTCTCCTCACTCACTTACTTCAGTTTTATCTATTCTGTTTATTTTCATCTCAGATCTTATAATTTTTAACTTACCTCCATGCATAAGGGTCCTAACCTTCCATTATTATTTTCGTTCCATTTGATGAATGTGTCTTTCTAGCAGCTGATTGCTATGATGAACCTTTCATATTGCTTTCCTTGGATACCATTTCTTAGATGCTTTCATTTTTTAATGGAAAATGATTTTACTGTAGAAGATTAATAGAAAAATACATATAATATAGATAATGTTAAAACTTGGAAAAACATAGAGCGGTTGTATTCTGTTGCCTTCACCTGTACATCATCTGTGTTTAACACAAATTACTGAGTTTCTGTTTGCAGCCACTCATAACATAGTGAAAAGATACTCTTCTGAAGCCATCCTAACAGAGCTTTGTGTTTGTTGAAATTGGAAAGAAATTAATCATTATGAGCAGCTGCCGCTCGATCAAACAATTGATTCAGCCTCTACTGTCAACAACTGGTATCATTACGCCAAGTGATCAACATAAAGTGGCTAGAATTGATCAATAGGAGAGGAGGTGTCATCTTCCATCTGACAACACCGCACTCCACACATCTTTGGTAACTGTTGAAAATTGAGAGAGCTTGAATGGGAAGTTTGGATGCATCCACTGTATACTGCTGACTTTGCACTGTCAAACTACCATTTGTTTCAGTCTCTACAGAACTCTCTTAGTGGTATAGAGTTGGCTTCAAAAGAGACCTCATTTGAAGTACATCCGTCATTTAGTACAGTATTTTGTCCAGAAAATACAGAAGTTCTACAGTGACTGTATGAAGACTTTACCTCAAAAATGGCAAAGTGGTCAACCAAATCATACATGTTTGGTTTAATAAACATCATTTGAAATGTAATAAAACCTTTTACTTTAGCATTGTAATATGAAAAAACTTTTCCTCCAGCCCTTTATAACCTAACCTCTAAATCTAATAAACCGTAAAAAAAAATATTTAATATTTATATGAACAAAATTAACAAAACAAATTGAGTAAATAATTTTGTTTATGGTATTATCTGTAGAATCACCTGTGATCAGATTGATCATACTTCACTGGAAAAACAAACTCTTTTTAAACCAGTTTTACTGAACATATGAATGCATTTAAAACTGTTAACTTTAAATTATCAAATGCATCAACACAAAACAGAATTAAAAACATATCACTGTTATTATAGTTATTTTTAAATTTTAGTAATAAATAATATTTAAAAGTTACATTTTTACAAACATAAATTTATAAAATATCTAATTTATTATGAAAATTTAAGGTTTATTTAAATTTTTAATATTGTTAGAGTAATTGGAGCACCAGGTTTGACTTTTGCAAAGTCAAAACTGGATAATCAGAAACCCAGAAAATTTAAAAGGTTGATCGCATGTAGTGGACTATCATTCTAATATTTAATAGATATAACTCTTAATAAAAAGATGAAAATATAAAAAAAAAAAAAATTAATTTATTTCAGTAAAATTAAAAGATTGTCAGAACATATGTACAATATCATAAAAAATAATACAGTAATGTTACAAAAAAGTCTGTTCTGTGTAAAGTTATGAAACTTAGATTAGACAAAGAACACATTATTGTTGTCATTTATTTTGACCTACTGTACATGCACAGCAGAATAAAAACAATTATCATTATGATAGTTCTTGCTTGATCAATCAATGTGTTTCCATTGATCCTTTAGAAGTTAATTTTATAACTATGAGTAGTTTAACATTGGCTAAATTTATGTATTTTGTGCTATATGAATTGCAAAAAGTTAATCAAAAACCCAGTAAAAACAAAGATTGATAACAATTCATTTCCTGTTGAGGCTTTATTTGAATATTTTTTAAATAATGTGTTAATTTTTTTAAATTGCCTACTGCAAATGTAAACAGTTAAGTAGTTGGACATCAAGAAAATTAGAGTTTGTATGATCGGTGTCCAACTGGAGTATAGTAAATTTTATATTCATCATATAAATCATGTAATTTGGAACAAAAAACAGTAAAAACCATGTATACTTTGTGTTCTGCCTTTTTCATTATCTTCAATATTTAGTTATTTTATGTACTGCTTTTGTTTATGAGGCCTGTTTTTTTCAACTTCTGATGAACTTTAAAAAAAGACACATTGACCATAACAAAATGATATTATTACTAAAAGTTGAGTAGTATCTCAACTTATTTTTCTGCATAATTGCCAAAACAAGGTATTTGTTGTATCGCGACACCAGCTTTCCAATGCTCTCTTCAAAGATGTTTGCTACCAGTGAGGTACGGAATGTCTTGACAGCCTCCTGAAGTTTTTCATTGGTGGTGAAGTATTATCCACTCAACCACGCCTTCAATTCTCGAAAAAGGTGAAAATCGCTAGGTGCTAGGTCTGGACTACAGTGGATGATCAAAAACTACCCACTTGAATTGCTTGAGAAGGTCTTGTATCACGTTGGCACAGTGCAGTCATGGATCAAAACCACACCGGACAAAAGCATGCCTCTTGATTTGTTCTGGATCACTCTGCAGAAGCAACGTAAAGATTAACAACAAACTTCCTTTGTTATTGTTGTCCTCTGCTTCATAAAGTCCACCAACAAGACACCTTTATGGTCCCAAAAAGCTGTAGCCATTCTTTTCTGTTGCTCAGTGTCTGTTTGAACATTTTTGGTTTGTTTAGAGAAGAAGAGTGTGCATGCACGACTTAAACTGTTTTTAGTTTCTGGATTGTCATACTGGATCCAAGTCTCATCACTACCAATGATAGTCTTTAAAAAACTCTTCCCCTTAATTATCGTAATGCATCAGAAACATTAAGGCTGACACCATTCAGCCATTCAGTTGCATTTTGTGATCGTCAATCAACATTTTTGGGACCCAACATACACACAGTTTCTAGTAACCTAGGTCTTTAGTTACAATTGTGTACAGAGACCACCTTGAAATTTCTGGAATTACTGCAGAAAGTTCACTTATTGTAAACCTCCATTTGTTGTGTAAAAAATCCGACATGCTCAACCAGCCGTATAGTAGCAAGACTTTCGTCCTTGCCCATCTTCGTCATGGACGTCTACTTGCCCTTCTTTAAATTTCCTACACCACTAAAGTTTTCACCATACACTAGGCTCATTCTGCAATGAATTTCAGCAGTGCTACATCCTTGTGCTTGCAGAAAACACATCATACTTTGCAACTCTTGATGGGAGCATCAATCGTAGTGGCCATGTTCAGTTGCTCGTAGCTGACGCAATGGAGCTGACAATGGCAGAAGTGGTGGGAGGCAGGTGCAATTGCATGATACGCAGACCTGACTCCCACCTATCTCTTGTTTACTTAGATGCACAATCAGGGGTTGAAAAAAAAGCCAGTCCTCTTATTATTATCTTCACATACTTACATCATCATTATTTTATTAAAAAATTATCTTGTGTTCAATGTGGATTATAACCATTTATCACCTTAAAATGCTGAGACACTATCATAACACTATCAATGAAATGCTGTATCAGTTCCTTTCTATTATCTTTGGAATAGCAAACTTCCATTCTTGATTATATCTGTATTTTGTGTAATTATCTTACGACCTGAATAGGTATTTATTTATTTAAAAGTTTTTTTATCTTGAGCTATACGCTTCTTATTTAAAAAAAAATATATATATATCTAACTCTAATTCATAGAGATATCTGATAAACGTAATCTTTTGAAATTTTAAAAATATGTAAAAATTATTCATTGGTTTAATGGTAATAAATATATACATTTTTTTTCATTTTTTCTAGTGAAGTTTCATCATATACACCGTTCTCTGGAGTATTAGCGGATTTACTAAAATCATTACATGACTGTACAATAGAAGCATTGAAATTATCTAATCCATCACTAATATCCACTAGTCTGCTTCACTGTGCAGCTGCTTTAATCAAATCAACGCCATATCATCGTTTACATAGCGGTTTATTAACTCGTCTTTTGAACATTATTTGTTCATTCTTACATCTGAAAGGTATGTTTTATTGTATGTTACTGGTCATCCATAAATTGTAATGCCTCTTTTTTAATGATTCTGTTATAGCCCAGTGATATCTTCCTATACAGTCTTCATTACGCCAATTAATTGGAAATATACAATTACATTATTTACTTAATAATTTAATATGTTATTTAATAACTAACGTTAAATTATAAATCATTTAATAAAAAATTAAACTGTGTTTATTATTTCATATTCACATTCTGTGTCTCTCATCATTATATTTGCAGTTGAAAAATGGCAATAAGGTGTGATTGAGCATTAAGTTTATCCACACATGTCATTCTTCTCTATTTTGGTTTTCCTTGAAATTAATACAGACAGGAAATTGAGACGGAGGTAGCTGTATAAATCACACCCTGCTGACTCTTACCTATCTATAGGCAGTCTGTTACGTTGATTTCATTTTATCTGTAACTAGAATTTAGTTGAATGACTCTGTTTTGAAAATTACCACAGGTTATCAGACATATGTTACATCATTTACATGTGGTGGTGGTACATTATTAAAATTAACTTGAATAATCTTAATGATGAATTAATAGTTAATTAGTAAATTTGGATTATTTATTTTAGTAAATATATTAGATGTTTATTATGATGAAACACTAATAAAAACTTTAATCACCACATGGAAAAAACACTAGGACCATTAAAATTGCATCCAGAGACAAGATTTAGCTATACTTTAAGTTGTATAATTGCTGGCCATTAAATCAAAATAGTAGTAGTGGCACAACACTATAAACATATCAGTAATTTTAAGTATAATATTCTCAATCAAATCTGGATTACCGCTTCTAAATTTTTGAAGTAGCAAATAAGAGCTGTACAAGGTAAGGAAGTAGATATCCAGAGTTTAGACCTTGTGCATACATTATTATGCATAGAGATCAGTAAACATAAGAAATATTGCAGTGTTTGCTTATTAACTGCAGAAAGACATTCTGTATTCTCTCATCTACATTTGAATATTCTGTACTTCTTATATTTTTAAATAATATCTGCTGCAGTATTTTTTATGCATAAAAATTTAATTTTTAGTGGCAGGGAAAGTGGTATGGAGGTAAAGCGGTATGGAGGTAAGGCGGTTAAACCTTCTTCAAAAACAAATAAAAGAAATCTCTCAACAAATTCCTACCCTCTTATTTCAATGAGTTTAAGTATGTATGTACATCTATGAGTGCATGTGTATGTGAAATTGATCTTATAATCTGAACTGCAACAAAAGTTTAAAAGAAGCCGATGTTTATTCCAATCATATTTGTAAGGCAGCAGGTGAATACATTGTTGGCGAATAAATACTTATAAATGCTGTTATAAGAGTACAGAGCATATTATTTTCAACCCTTTAATACTTATGTTTCACTTGAAATACTACTGTATTTTTAATCCTGCCTGATTCTTTATTTGAATCTCTATTTTCATAATCTGTGCTTTCTGATAAAGGTGCACCTTGTAATACCTCCTATTCAAAATACTAATTTTAAATAAATTGTGGTTTTATTTGTTTCAGAAAGGAATACAACTGTAGCAATTTTGACCTGCTTTGGTGCTATGTTATGTCAGGATCCTGCAACTGATGAATTTATTAACATAATGTCATCTGCTCCTCCTATAAGTAATATAAATTTACTCTATACTAAAAGCACTGAAATAAATTTATCTAAAAACAAACAATCATGGATGATTGAACTGGTTATAAAAATATTAAACGTACGTATATTTTGCTTTTATTTGTAAAGAACAGAGTAGATCGTGTTTAAAAGTGCCAAATACACAAACTTTCAAAAATTTTCATTAGATTTTGACTTTCTAAACTATAGATTCATGTTCTAAACATGTTCAATCCTTAGGATTGTAAATCCACCAAACTGAATCATTTTGGTCTGTCTGGAAAGTATGTAACTTCAGCTGTTTTAACTCAGTAGTTATATAATTTTCAAGAAATAGAAACATTATGATTGAATTTTAGTGCTGATTGATGGCTTGATTAGTTTTTGAGAGAGAAAAGTAATTCAACTTTACTGAAAATAATATTATTAGCATATCAATTGAAAGAAAATTAAAAACTTAGAACCTGCAAGCTTATACACTAATTAGATTACAGGAGGCAGTGTAGGTAACTTTCATTATGTGAAGAGGTGTACTCGATTCACTTTAAAGAGTTTTCTATTTTAAACAAACATGTGGCAAAATAGACTGTCTCAAAAGTTGTGCTACAAATTATATGTTTTAATATTTTATGTTTGATGTATGATCTGATTTATTTTTTATGTTTCCATTTGGCGCTGACTGAATCATGTTATTTACTAATTAATTACATGGTAGCTGTATTTAAACTTAAATCTAAACTTAAAAACATAATAAAGATGATAAAATATTATGTAAATACTGGTGAGGACTAACAAATTGAATTATCTGGTACATTAGTGCGTTACACAATTGCACATGCTGGAGTAAAATCTCACTACTACAAACAGCTAGGATATCTCTTATGCTGAAGACATTATGCATTAATTTATTATTTATATTATGTTAATCTTTCTTATAACTTTGATCCATGTAAAGAATTTGTAAAAAATGGTGCTATTCACAGTACATGTGGTGAAGACAGTGATGATTGGTGTCAGTTGCAGGGCTGAATATTGCCAGCATTTTAGCATGCTAATGCTCAGGAGGACATTTGGCTAAATGAAGAAGGTTATAGAGAACATTTACATCTCAATTATCACTGTAAACCTAGTGTGAGGTAATTTTATTCTTGTGTGTGGATACCCCATTTTCAGGAATTAATTGTATTTCATGTTAGATTGTCTGCAAATAACTGCTTTGGGTATATAACCGAAATACTATACTCAAATTATTGACAAAAATTTGTTAGATTTTCATCATTATGGCATTTTTCAATTTATCATTCTTGCAAATCAGGCAGTTGTAGAAATTCTTTTATTCTCCAGTGTACTGTTCTAAACTAATGCAGCTTAGAAAAAGAAGCATTATTAATAGATATTGGGGTTAGGGAAAAGTTTCTTCTTATTCTCCCAATACTAATCAAATCTGGCAACATTTGCATTGCATGTTTTTGTAAGGTTTCATATCAGTTAGTATTTTTAGAAAGGGTATAAGTATACTAGTTTTATTTATTTAAAAGTTATTGCACCTTGAAATTGAGTAAAAATAAAGAAAGAAATTTTATTACAAAAAGTGAAGAATGAGAATAAATCATTATTGCTATAAATAAAAATCGCAGACTATATATAAAATAATTTGTCTAGTTTATGGACATGATGCAGTATCTGTATGTAGCACAAAGCTGGTTCATGCATTTTTAATCAGGATATTTTGATGTCAATTAGCACCTTATTCTGGTCACCCAATAACTAAAAAAGTTGAAATAATTGAAAAAATTGAGCAAGACCAGCACATTAGCAGTCCTCATCCACCACAAAACTGTTTTACACGTTTTAAAGAAAAAGAAACAAAAACTCAATATTTGTGTCCCATATTATTTAACAATGAAAAATTTAACAGATCAAATTTCTATCTGGGAATCGTTGCTAAAACAGAATGAAATCAAACCATTTTTGAAATGGCTCTTTATTAGGCAATGAAAAGTGGATCATATACAACAGTATTAAAAGAAAACAGAGAAGTTCTGCTGAGGCGGGATTATAATTTTACCTCAAAAATGGCAAAAGGATGTAGATTAAATGGTACATATATGTATTAATAAACTTCATTTGAAGTTAAAAAAAACCTTTGTTTACTTTTTGCATTAACTGCAAAGAAATATTTTCCCAAACTGTATATTAAGTTATTATATGTTAAAACTTGATATGGTTTGTTTCATATAGGACTGTTCAAGCTCTGTACAGGTTTGTGTTGAAGTATGGCAAGTTATTTACCATATGGCACGTCATCATTTTAACTTTTTGCATTTACAATTAAGCTCAGTTATTATATCCTTGCAGCTTTCTCTTGTTAGTTCATCAGACGTTCTACAGTTACATGCTGGTAGAGCTTTAGAACAAATTGCTATACCGATGGCAGCTACAAAAGGTAAATATTTTGTACTTTTATACATAAATTTTGTAAAAAAATTTTTTTTGTTTTTTAATTTTAAAATATGCGCTGAATTTATTTTATGTAGATGAAACTAAAATTTGACGTTATACAGTAAAACCTTCCCAAAACGGAATCTGACAGGACTGAGTAAGAATTCCATTTTGAAGAGGGTTTCCGTCTTGTAGCGTTATTAAAATTCAAGCTAATTTATCATGAGGTCCTGTGCTATGAATTATAGAAATGTAAAATGAAGTTAGACAAGGATAAATATTTGGAATAATCTGGAAATTATACTGCAGATTAAGAACATTAACCACTGATTTTCAAAAATTGTTCAGTTACATTAAAAGAGGGTGTTTTTTAGTTTTACAAGTAATTCATTTTTCATTTAAGTTATGTTTAATTAGAAAACATGTTGTTAGCCTAAAAATAAAATAAAATAATTTTCTGAAATAATAAAGTACAGTTTTGTTTCAATAACTTAACCCTTGGAACTTTAGTTTTCAATAATTTATACACTTCACTTCAAGTACACACTTTAGTAATACAAGTAAATAGAAAAAATTCACTTAACCTAAAACACAACATGATCTAACACTAATTCTAAAATAAAATCATTTTCTAAAATAGTCAAGTAGTTTTCCGTATCAGTAATTTACTCTTGAAACTTTGTTTTCAATGATATTTCTAGCGGTTAAAATATTCTGGCACAAATTATCGCTATTTATACGAATCACAAATTCTTCCAGCTGTGCGATCATACCCAAACTGTTGATTTTGTTTTCTGTGTTCTTCTTCTTCTGAACTTTCGTTAGGCTTGCTAATTGCAGAGAAAATAATTTCATCTACAGTCTGAAATCTTTCTTTGGTTACCAAATCACTATCAATACCCATGTAGTCTTCAGCATGAACTTATGTTTGACCACTTTCTATACAACAGAAATTCAACATCATGTAATATTGTTGTACTGCGCATAATACGTGTATCAGAAGCATAATCATCGGTTTCCGTGCAGAAACCAGCTTCTTTAAACGCATTATTAACACAGTTATTTGTAATTTGTTTGTATGATGAAGAAAGCCACCTTAGTACATCCAGAACAGTTATGCGCCAATTCTTAAACAGATGAACATGAATCCATATTGGTGATATTGGTGACTAGCGACTGCAGAATGTGTTTCCGATAATGAATTTTTATTATTTAATAACCCCCTGATCCATTGGAGAGTTACACTAGTTCTGTTTGGAGGAAAGAACACGTTTTATGTTAGAATAATTTCCATGAGGTTGACACGACACATTGTCTAAATACATTAGAATATTTCTATTTTCACTAACCATTTTTTAATTTAAATTATATAGCCATTTCTCCATTATGTTAAATGTCATCTAAAACTTTTTATTAGTGTACGATTTTAGTGGTAACTGAATGACATCTTTGAAACAGCAAGGCCTCCAAGATTCACCTATCACCAATGGGTTAAGCAACATACCATCTGCAAAACCGCACACTAGAGCACTCTTTCTTTGGATTGTTTGTTCCAATACACTTTTCATTTTTGAAAGTGTTTTTTTCACTAAAACTTGAAAAAATAAACCGGTTTCATCACAATTACTGATATTTTTTTTGTTTGTAACCTGTGATTATTTCTTTATTTTATTTTTCCAGTCGATAACTGTTTCTTGTGTCTACATCTTTAGCCTCACCTGAAATTTGATTGTAAGAAATAGAATGTCTCCATGAAATTTTTCAAGTCTAGAAATTCTTTCTAGTTGAAAGAAGCTTCATTGTTACATTGTTACAATGGTCAGCAGTAATATTTGCTGTGTAAAATTATTCAAAAGTGAAAAATTAATATCAGTTGTTTTATTATTATATAACGTTAAATCTTATTGTGGGAAAATTATTACTTAATTTGATACTAAATTACAATGTAAGAATTAACAATAAATAAAAACAATTAATATTTAATAGAATTGAACATAAAGTGGAAGACATGAAAACACACAAAATTACAACATCAATTTTCTGCCATAACTCGGCTATTTGTTAACCGATTTAAAAAAATAAAATGTCACTTTGTTCAAAATAAAAGGCTTAATATTTTATCAAAAACTTACATTTTGATGAAACTTATATTTATGGAGATATAATGGATTGAAAAATAAAAATGGCCGCCATTTTGTAATTTGCAAAGGTATTTAGTCCTGATTTTTTGCTAATTTTAAAACATTATTACAAAGAAGCTTACAAAATATTAATGTGGTTCCTCTATCTGAACTTTAGATATAAATTTTTATATAAAAATAACAAAATGGCGGACAGGGGGAGAATGAAGGAGAAATTGCCATTTTCCTTGTACGTTTTGTTTAGTTTTATAGGTAGAATCAAAAAAAGTGTAGCCAGCCCACCATTTTAGAAACACTATATATATATATATACCTATATTAAATTATATATATACCTATATACAACCTATATTAAATATAGGTTGTACAAGAATGTTAAGAGCATTTTATTATATGGTTCAGAAGCTTGGGAAACTAGAAAAACAGATGAGGGAAGGTTGTTTGCTGTGGAGAATGGATGTGCTGCACCAGAGTTGTGGAGTTTCAAAATTGCAGTGTGTGAGAAATGAGGAAATGAGAAGAAGAATCAGGGCAACTGGTACAGTGATTAATGTATTGGAGGGAATAAGACTACAATGGCATGTTCAGAGAATGGAGAAGTATAGATGGCCTAGGAGGATGTTGGAATGGACTCCATGAAAGAGAAAGAAATGTGGACAGTCTCCAAAGCAGAGTGGATGTCTGGAGTGCTGGAGAGAAGGAATTTGGAGGAGGAAAGTTGGCAGGATAGAAGAGTTTGGCAGTTGGGATGTGCCTTTATAACTGTGAGCACTTGCCTAGAAAAAGAAGATTGTTGTCTTTATGTATTGCTCACAGACATTGGGAATATTGTATAAAAACTCCTAGTAAAGGTGACCTGACCAACTCTACTTAATCAGCGGCTGTTTCAGCTTTGACTCATCATTTGAAGTGAAGATTCATTCAGCAAGCCTTTTCTTCAGATTTGGGAAAATGAAGTAATCGCTGGGAGTCAAATCCAGTGCAAGTGGAAGTACTTCAAAGCGTAAATCATGGAGTTCTACAGCAAAAATTTAAGATGTGTGTGCAAGAGCATTAACATGATAAAAGAGCATTTTCTTTTTGGCAAAAAATATACATTTAGCCTGAATATTACCTTTCAGTCAATCCAGTAGTGAAGCTTAAAAGCTTAATGCTCCCCAGTCATCAGGTGTAAAAAGGCATAGTAGTATGTAAGCAACTGCACCATAAGAATCCCAAACAGAAACTATAGCAATGTCTTTTCCTGTAGATGGAACTATCTTCACTTTCATTTCTTCTTGACCACTATTTAGACTGATGTTTGGTCTGTCGTGTAATGGTGATCTACATTTTATCTACTATTATAAAATGTTGAAAAAACTCAGTGGCATCACTTTTAAATAAGTATAAACACCCTTGTGAAATGTTCAGTCAAATATATATTTGAAATGATGTTCCACCACATTTAAATTCAGCAGTCATTACCATTGAAAATGAAGCGAAAAATTCTTTAAAATGGAATCTAACTTTGTACATACATCAGAGCTAAACCTTTTAAAATAAAGTACTTTGTAATGGCTAGAAGTTCACTTTTTTCCATTCAGAAGAATTCAAAACTTGTTTGTTTATTCAATCTCCTCCCCAAACAAGGAAGTAAACACACACATCTGAAACTTTGCACTAAGCCTTCTAAAGGCTTACCCTTATTACTTAACTAATATCATAATCATTTGGTTGTATTTCACCATCTCTCTGCCAGGCTGAGAACTTTCTGAATGGCCCTGCTATACTACATTTCTTCCCACTTAATTAAACTTGGCGGGCTGCCTGCAAATGCATTGGAAAGACATGCATGTGTATATGCATATACATACACAGTTATACACAATATTTACTATAATAGTAAGCATATTTCAGTATATTGCAAAAAAATATATATATTTTTTTGTTTTGTGTTTAAATTGCTTGCTAATGAGAGTGGTTTCTACACAGCTCAACATATCCTCTCATCATCACTTTAAAATGATAATTCTAATTAAATTACAATGAAGTAAAAGGAGTGGCCCTGTAATATAAACATTTTTCATAAGTTTAATTAATTATTCCTTTACAATTGAATGAATAAAGCATAATTATAATTTGAAATGATTTATCTTTTATAGGTATTGAAGAAGAATGTATTGACATGTGGAAATCATTACTTAAAGGACCACTTTTAAAAATATTACAAAGTACATTGCCATTAGCTGCTGTTGCTTGTGATTGTTTAGCAAATATCGGACCAAATATTTACCAGTTATTACCAGTAGGTTACCATTATTAATTTTTTAATATTGAACTCAGTTGAGTTTTATTTAATTGAGGTGTATTTTAATAGAATTATACTTCCCTTTTTATGGTAATCCGTAATGATTGTTGTATACACAGTACCATGGCAATTGATAGACTAAGCAGATTGTGGAAATGTGCTCATGTGGCTTTTTTTAAAAAACATTTTACAAATCTTGCTTTATTATTATGAAAAATGCAATTTCTCGGAAAAGTAACAAAGTATTATTATACATCTTCATCTCAACATAAATTTTCCCTTATAATTTTCTGCAGTTATAATTTGAAGCCAATGTTATTACTGTTAATGAATTTTCCATTAGATATTTGTAATCATTCAATAAGTAACAATAAAAACTCTATCTTAAATTGAAACAGAGTATTTCCTTCCTGAGGCCCTGTTTATTGATTGTATATATTCAGTAAATCCATTAAATTCTACCCTCAAATTTAATTATAAAATGGGCCGTGACTTCATTCCAATCTTTAATAGGATCTTGTTTGCTTTAAATATTACTTCTTTTCCTTTTGTTAAATAGTTATTTTCTTTTGACATTTCAATTTTTGCCTCCCTAATTTTGATTATTTATAAAGCTGTGACAGTGATTTATTATAAGATCTATGCAGTTTTGTTTCCGTGTTATCTTTTTGTCTTTTATATATAATAAAAAAACATATTTTACTTAAAAATATTATCTTTATTAATCTCTTTGTATTATCACCTGAGGAAGCTTTTTTTCCTGTTTAGCCTCGGGAATCATAGTCAGGTATTACTTCAGAGGATGAATGAGGATGATATGTATGAGTTTAAGTGAAGTGTAGTCTTGTACAGTCTCAGGTCTCATTTCTGAGATGTGTGGTTAATTGAAACCCAACCACCATAGAACACCGGTATTCACGATCTAGTATTCAAATTGGTATAAAAGTAACTGCCTTTACTAGGATTTGAACATTGGAACTCTCGACTTCAAAATCAGCTGATTTGTGAAGACACGTTTACCACTCGACCAACCCGATGGGTTGCCTGAGGAAGCTTAGAGAATTCTAAGTGAAAAATAGTGGATTTAATTTATAAGTTTGTATAGTTGATTGGTTAACCCAAGAGATTAATAAAGGTAATATTTTTAAGTAAAATATGCCTTATTATATTCTATCCAGTCAAGAAGAAAATAAACTTAATTACATTTAAGTTAATATTCATATATATATTTGAGATAATTATTTTAAGAATCATACTCCTCTGTACTATATAAAAATATATTTATTTTATTAGATCAACCAAAGTATAGAATAAATAAAGTAGGATGATGACGTACCTTATTCCACTATATATGCAGGAACACTTTCACGATTTACTTGCATTATTTAAAAATATCAAAAATTAATTAAAATTGAATTGTAAAAATTTTTACGTAAGTAAAAATACGACATCAAGGCATAAAATCAAAATAAAGTTAAAAATTAAAAATCAAAAGTTAAAATTAAAATAAAAATAATTTAAGGAAAGCAATTATGCATGTTGTCCATTTAACTGAACTTACTCTACTATACTGATTGAAATATATTAAATTATACATCACTATCAAAATAAATGGTGGTGCCATCTACTGCAGCTTTCAAAATACTGTCATCCTTAAACCCTGTTTGAAGGTTGATCGTATTAAATTTATTTTTATGTTGATATATATAGTATGTTTCTAAAATGTCTAATCCCTTACTATTTGTATTCGTATTATATTTTTTAATTTCCAGTATTTTTACATTTGTCCTAATATCAGATATTGTATGTTTATTCTTAATCAGATGATTAGATACATTAGATAAACCCAGTTTACCTTTTTTTATAATTTCTAAAATGTTCCAAGAATCTAGCCTTAAAGGATCTAGTGGTCTTTCCTGTATAAATATGGTCACAATCATTACATTCAACTCAGGTTGAAATGCCACTCAGGTTATATAAATCAGATGAATTATGTGTATTACTTATTAGGTGTTTTATATTGTATGGTTATTTGTCTGGTATGCGAGTTTAAATTTATTATTATCATAAACCTTTTTAATATTTTCAACAATTTTATCACTATATACATATTTTAAATATACATTGTCAACTTTTTTGTGTGCTGTTTAATGTTATTAAATGTGTATTATTTTTACTTTTTTACATTTGTTTATTATATTTATTATCTACTAAAGAATTATCATAACCATTATGTTATTTTTTATTTAATATGGCAGTTTGTTTTATAATACCTATTTCTTTGTTTAGTTTATTTTTATTTTCATTATACTTTGTGTGATTTGAAGATCTGTGTATATTAGTAGTTTTGTTAGATGTGGGTTTCCTATATACGGAATGTACACATTGATTATTTTTATTATTAATTTCAATATTAACATCTAAATTTATTTTTTATTAGTATCGAATTCAATGGTAAATTTCATTCCACTATAGTAGGAATTTAATTTGTTGAAAATGCTCATTACATATAACTGGATTATAGTCAACAAAATTATCATCAACATATCTGGTCCATAATAAAATATCATGCATATGAGTTATCTTGTAAACAACTTTACTTTCAAACTCCTGTAAATAAACCTTAGATAAAATGGATGACAAAGGAAAACCTATCTGTTTTTAAATCTTTTAATTTATTTACTAATTATTTTTTATATTATATTTTACCTAAATTTATTTGTTTCTAAGTATTTTATCAATTATTTTAGAGACAATGTAAGAAGGACCAGTTTTGAAGTTAATGAAAGGAGCAGTTTGTGTATTTTTGGTAGTCCTATTAATATAGGTGCGCTTGGTTCGTAAGGGTACAACCTAGTGTGATATGTTAAATTATTTTTATAACTGAAAATGTTGCGGTATTTTATTATTAAACTTTTAGTAATTCTTGGAAATGTTTTAGTAGGGTCCTTTATTACCTTGAAATCATTCTCCATTATATATTGTTCCATCAAATTTTAATATATCAGAATACATGATGACCAGCATGTTAGTTTTATCTGATTTCAGAATATTATTTTATTTATTTTTTTTTTTAGTTATTTTATTTATTTATATTTAGTTGTAAATTATTTTTTTATTATAATTAATAAAAGGTTTTTAATTTATATTTCCTCGTTCTATATCATAAATTTTATTACTAATGCTATTACATAAAATTTCTTTATTAGGATTTTCTCTATTTTTATTTATTTTGGAATCTACCACAATATTCATAACAATATCATTCTTATCATCCTTTGTTAGATAAAACTTATACGCATTAGCTACAATAAACTGTTCATCATTATCAAGGACCATATTTGTTAAATTATCAAATCAGGAAATGAACCGAATTTGCATGCATATTGTCTAGTTACAAATTATCATAAACGTTATCACCCAATGAATTTTCCTGTAATGTGAAATAACCCAAGCCTTTATTATTATTATTATTATTATATTAAAATTATAATTATGGTTATCATTACTCTTATAATTATTAATTTTTATTAAATTACCAATTTTATTATATTTATTGTTAAGCTTCTACTGATTCATATAACTTATACAATTTATGTGGAATTTATAAAATTAAATGTAATGATTGTGATCATATATATAGGTTGAACTAATAGATCTTTTAAGCCGATTTCTTGAGCATTTTAGACACTATAAAAATAAAAGTTGGGTTTCTCTAACATTGCTGACCACTTCATTAATAATAAACATTCTATTTTTAATATTGAATCTAATTTGGAAATATTAGAAATTAAAAAAAGGGGATATAAAAAATAATAAAAATCTTAGACATTTTGGAAAAATATTATTTTTATAAATACAACTTGATCAACTTGCAGAGTATGAGAATGACACACTTATAAGGGCGACAATAGATGGCAGCACATTTTCAGATAAAGATAATCATAATACATCAATTTTAATTACTCATGCAGTACTATAATATTTGCTGGCCAAACAAGAAGTATATTTTGTTTTTATCATATTTAATTTTATTTTATCATAATTGACATCATATTTTTATGTGTAACTTTTAATTTCAATAATTTAAATTAATATTAATTTTATCATTTTTTAAATATTATATATATATATATATATATATTAAATTTGAAAATTTTTAATTTTATATAATAAATATATATTTTAATTATCATTTTGAGTTTAATATTTAATTAGGTAGTAAACATTTTATAAAGAAGAATTATAACTGATGATGTGAATTGCCACAAAAGTACTATTGTAGACATTATGAAAAAGTAAGTTGAATGTCATTTTACTTTATTTAATTCTGTACTTGGGTGGATCAAGTTGAGTTACATACAATAATTATTAGTACAGAGGTGATATGGGTCTTGAAAAGATGGATTTTAGGGGGAAAATATATATATATATATATATATATATATATATATATATATATATACACAGCTTTTTTTTAATAGTAATTTTGAATTATATTTGTATAGGGTGATGTACAGATTCTTATAATTACCTTACTGTTTGGATGCAGTCAACATGAAGAGTCATCAGTAAGAGCATCTGCCATTCGCGCTATAGGCATGTTTCTTTCCTTTCCATGTTTAATGGAGGTAATTTTTATCATATTAATTGCATTATTTATTTTATTTATTTATTATTGCTTGCATATGTAATATTTACTTAGAAGGGGAGGCAGTCAGTTACAACAGAGTTTATTGATGTTCTGCAGCAACATGATAGAAGAGGTTCCCTCCTTTAAATCCAGAATGGCAGCTTTCAACCTCAATAGCAGCAGAAGCTGAATGGTGAGAGTTACATTCTCATAATCAAGAAGTCTTAGGTTCAAGACCCCCCTCCTATCTGTTTTATTAAATTTTCTTTTTTTCTTTTTCTGAGCAAATAATGCTTCCACTTTATCTGGACACGATATATATGTTTTGTAATAAATAAAGAATCACATTATTTATCTCAATTAAAATAATAAAATTACCATCTGCTTTACAGCAAATGGCATGAATAGCTGAAACACACTGCAGTAATTCAAATACTTGAATATAAACTGACAGCCCTAAGAAATCATAAAACATAAGATAACATTTCATTATCCCCTAGAATAGTAGTATTAAAAAATGTTAATGTGTTACCAAATTAAACATCTAAGAATTTTTAAAGAATAAATAGAGATGTTCTGGTTAAGAGATAAAATTTCTTTTCAGCTTGTAACATTTGAAAGAAAAATTAATTTTGATAATCTCTTGTTCCTGTATCCTATAATCGTGTTTGAAAATGTATTATCTTGTTTTGTGCTATCATTTAATAATTTCTTACCCTTAATTATTTAATTTCTTCACCTCTTCTCATAATATGTTCCAATATAAACTTTATTTAACAACATGATTTTTAGTGCTTTTTATTTCATAGTATCCCTGTACATTTGGATTCTGTATCCCCAGTATCAGTTGTGTGTATTAAAATATCCTAAAAGTATTAAAAGGTTTATTTTTAAAAAAAAAGTATGTGTATGATTCAATGAACTCCTGATTCTTCTTATCTATCCTTCCTTTGCCTTGAAGCATCAGACATCTTTAAACTTTGAAATTCATTTTTATTTGGTGTTATTGTATTTTTACATCTCTATTTCACATTCAGATTAGTATTCCCATTTTCAGACTGTATTTTTCTGAATCTTCTACAACTTCTCTTCATGTCGATTATTAACCCTTTAATGGAGTAACCTGGGACAGGGATTGCCTCTGTGTAGTCTTCTAAACTCACTTTATTTTGAATTTTCTTCCAAACAATTTTTTATTTCACAGCTTACAGTACTTCATTGCTAATACCTGATATGTTAGTCATTATAGAATTGTTGGGATGTAAGTGTGCTGGAGACAAGTCAGTTGCAGAAAACTGAAGAACAAGCCTTCAGTAGTACTAAACACAAATCTGTTCACTGACCCAGTTTCCTGCCAGAGTCAGATAGCCAACCTTCCACCAAGTTACTTTAACAAATGCGCCTCTTGCAGGTTTAGTGTTGCTAGTGAGAGAGGTGCTAGGTGAATTCTTTTGATTGGATTCATGTATTGTATGATGCAGCTTTTAGCCCTCATTACTTATAAGGATTCTTTCTTTTAAACGTATTCTCACTGGTAATTACAGCAGTTACCAGTTATAAATATGAAGTAATACATCTTAATTTTATGTAATTTTTTTAATTATTATTTTAATAAACTCACCGTTCTGTTCTTCAGTGTTTTTTTTTTCATGTATACTCATAAAAATTTCTATAAAATTGAACTTCATATATGAATTAATGATTTATTGCTTAGTTTTTATTACCCAGTAATTAATTTACAAAATTTAGTATTCTAACTTATTGGATAATTTATTAGGAATTATTTTTCAATTAGTATACCTTCATGTTAATAATATTGTATTCTGCATTAGTTTCAATTAAACTTATTATGTAACTAATCTATATAAGGAAAAATAATATATACAACTTCTAATAATCACACTTTTAGTGATCTGTAGTGTATTTGGATGTAATACTCATAGAAATAGGGAACTGTTGTATTTTAGTTTACTAATATAGAGCATAAGTCTTTATTACTTTATTTTTGTATTTTTTTTTTTAAATTTATTTTTAGATATTGTGTTATATGTTTTAGGAAGAACAGTTTGTATTTGATGTAAGTGAAACAGTCATAAATGTAATTAAAGATCCAGTTACTACAGTTAGAGTAAAGGCAGCCTGGACACTTGGCAACTTAACTCATTGTTTACTGAACTCGCCGTAAGTAATGATTCTTTTTACTTTTATTTCACAAGAAAAGCTATATTTTATCTCTCAGTAATTGATTTGATGTGATTTTCTTTATTAATTACTTAAAGTTCTGTAATGACTAAAATTCACTTCAGATAAAATAACTATTAACAAAAATTTAATTGTTTGAAATAAACAGAATTAAAAAGAACAATGTTGTGACACATTTTATAAAATGAATATGTAACTACTTTGTTCTATTTTCTTGTAAATTCTCTAAAATATACTGACAATCTAGTTTTGTAATACATACTCTAGGATCAAACAGAACGAATATAAATGAAAATGTTTCTTAAAATCAGATAAATGTCTTTTGTATAAAAAAGTCTTTAATACTGTTTGGATACCAAACCCAGTAAAAGGTTATTCAAGAATGTTTTTGAGCAATAATAAGTTTTCATTTGATTTGACTGATTTCCCTTCGCAGTTTATTAAAAAATTTGTTTGCCTTATAATATGGACCATTTCTATAAAATGATAAATTATGCAGATAAAAATAGTTTTCTATTTTTTTAGTCTGCATAAAATTTAGTGTTGTTCTTTTTTTTATTACAAATATATAATCATAAATTGCTGGAATTTGTAATTAATTGTATTTAAAATGAGATAGCATGATTGAAATAGAACACCTTACATTCTCTTCTGAAGAGAAAGAATATTAATTTTGAAGAATTCCTTGTAAAAATAATCCTGCAGCTCATAAGGAAAAGGAGATGACCATTACAAACTATTAGAACTGTTTTCAAAGAGGCTACCGTCTAATTTATTATTTGATCTAAATATTAACTACTTCAAAGCCACAATTATATGTATCACAGTTGTATACATTTTCAGCTTTTGAACCTGATTTAATTTTAAAATTAATTTCTTTTTTTCTCATAAACTTAGCTTTATAACAACAGTTAAGGATTTGGCAATTGCAGTAAACACTCAAATCATTCAATAGTTTTGTTAATACATTCGGTTAATTGTTTCCCTAAATTATCAAGGTTTCATTCTTTCAATCAGTTTTGTCAATAAATTGATCTATTTTAAGAAAATAGTTTGCACAAATCAGACTCAACAAGGTGCCAAGAATCTATGTGCAACCAATTCCACAAGATACAAACTTCCATCAGAAAAATATCTGTTACCATATAGTATGTCTATCAGTCATTACATCACTCATGACAAATTCCGACCTCAACCAGCATTGTTTAGTACAACAAATATCATACCAAACTAACTTGATGAGGAGTCTGTCATGTCTTACACAATCGAACACATTTGATATGTCTCAGAAAAACAAAACAGCAAGATCCTATGACCTATCTAGGTTAGTCAGAATCTCTGAAATTAAAGAATAGACATCATCAACTGTTGTACCTCTAAGACACTCATGATTTTCCCAGAACAAAATATTATTACTTCCCTAAAAGTAATAATCACACTTTAGGGGGTTTAAATTTTGTGTTATGAATAACAAATTAAACTAAAAGTCTATTTGCTTTACAACAAAACTAGGATTGAGCCAAGAATTTATCTTTTAAACTTTTTAATATTTTCTTCAGTTAAAAAGAGAGTTTGAACGATTGCCTACAGACATTACCCACATTAATTAGCTGTGACTCAACAGATGAAGAATACACTATTGTGTTGTTTTAAGATACATTAATAAAGTGTAATTAATTGCAGTGATTCAGCTAAGGTCAAATTGTTACTTGTTAGGAAAAACTTCTAAGCTAATAATCCAAAAAAGTGTGCCAGTCAAAGTGCTTTTTAAACCAAATTTTCTGTATTTGTTGATGTGTTCACAATATAAAATTTAATATATGTGGGAAGATGGATTTTATGCCTCATACTGCTAATGAATACTCATCATTGTTTGATTATCTGTTCTGATCCCTGTTGTTTGCACCAAGACCATCTAATAATAATGAAGTGAACTTTATTTTTACTGAAAAATAAAAATATACATTAAACTAGTAATTATAAAACCGAAAATGTTAAATAACGTATAATATATTTTTTTTCTTTAAATTTTCAGTTCAACCATACCCAAGACAGTTTAAAAAATCATTATTTTTATGACCTAGTACATGCTTTTAAATATATAACAAAAAGCCTGAAACTTGCTGGGGTTAGTATATAAAAATTGAGTAGAATTTATAAACTTACTCCAATTTTGTAATTTAAACAAAATTACAATTGTAATTGAGTACACCAATTGAAAAGCATACAAAAGAAAAAAAATTACAGAAACATTCTGCTTTTAAAGGGTGCAAAACACTTAATTACCTGTAGTTCAATTATTAAAAGTTGCATAATTAATACAATTTTATAAAAATAAATAATCATATAATTAAGATATTCTCTCCTATTACATTAGTGTTACAGGGTGTCCCATTTAAACACAACCCACCAATCAGCCTTCTGTAATATTTGAATTGACTGTCCAACTCCCCTACATTGCTGGAATGAACTCATCCAATAAATGAACATTGCACGAACACAGTAGACTGCTACTGAGAGCCACATCAAAGCAATCATATAAAGCTCAGTGCATTGTTAGAAAGATGTTATTTTCACAAGATGAACATGTTTTTATTCTTCTTAGCACACGATCAGTGGTTACAGTGCAAGAATCTTTTTGCCATAAGTACCGTGATAAACCAGCACCTAACAAGACATCAGTTTTGAGGCTAAATTTAGAGAGACATGTTCTGTTAATGACAAGGAAAATGAAAGATCAGTGACAATGTTGAATGCAAACACAGTCGCTGAAATCAAAGATCAATTAACTGCCTCGTCAAAACATTATTAGATGCTTATCAGCTGAAACTAATTCGCCCCGTGTAACAAAAAAATTAAACTTACAACCATACTGAATTAAAACAGTTAATCAACTTCTTGATCCAGAAAAAGAAAAACAGTTAGAAAATTGTAATTGGTTATGTCGATTCATACATGAGGGTATTCATGTTATGGACTTTATTTTTTTTAACAGAAAAGGCGTGGTTTCATCTGCATGGCCATGTAAACAGCCATAACAGTTGGATTTGGAATGCTGAAAATCCCCATGTGTATCATGAGAAGCAATTGCACCCGCAGAAGATGGGAGTATGGTGTGCAATATCACAGAAAAAAATTATTGGTCCTCTTTTCTTCGCGTATGTCTTTACTGCAAAACAATATCAGAATATTTTATTACAATTTATTGCACTTTTGGAGGATGAAGGTTGATATTGCTGGTTCCAACATGACTGTGCAGCATCACACTAAGCGCATTCAACTTATGATTTTGTTAATGAATTCTTTGGTGATTGCATTATTGGTCATGGCTTATGACCACCAAGATCTCCAGATTTGACTGCACCAGATTTTTTTTCTTTGGGGTACCTCAAAGAAAAAGCGTACAGCAGCAAACCACAAACACTTGAAGAACTGAAGGTCAGTATAGAACAAGCTGTTTTACATATCAACCCACAAACTCTGAAAACAGTTGCAAGAAACGCAGTGAAAAGAGTGGAAACGTGTGTTCATGAATATGGTGGCCACTTCCAGCATTTACTCTAGAATTTAAGGTATTGGAAAGTTTAGAAATAAAATATTTTATTTAATTACAACAAATTCCTTTTTTATATAAATATACTTACTGATATTGATGGGTTGCATTTTATATGATACACCTTTATTAGAGCCCACAAACACAGATAAGTGAGAGAACCATAACAGTGAGTCCACAAAATCAGAGAGCTTGTTCAGGCACCATATAATTTACCTGTTGATAAATAAAAATCTGAAGTAAGGGTAATAATTATTATTAATAACATTATTAGTTTTCAAATTGATCCATTTTATGTATATTTAAAAACAATTTTTTTATGTTCAAGTTTTACACTTCATCCATAAGGATCAATATTTTTATTTTGTACGGAAAGTTCTCTGGTGATCTTATTTTTCCACATAATAGAACAGCAAAAGTTTTGCATACTTATGTCTTCATCAGTTTTCTGATTGTTATAGCGTAGATAGGCTGTAGAGTTTAACACATTATAACATTCAAAATATTTTGCTTAAAAGTTCCAGAAAGTCATTTCAAAGATTAAGAGTAAAGAAATAATATATTGGGTTTGGGGAAATTTTCTTCTTTTTCTTCTGGTAGATGACTTCAGGAATCACATGGTAATCACTCTGGTAATATTAATTAAATCTGGCAAAACTTCCTGGTTTTGAAAGGTGATATATAGCAATGAGTATTTTTAGAAATGTTATGATTAAATTACTTTATTTATTTAGAAGGTATATTCCACCTTAAAAATTTGTGAAATGTTTTTGTGAAGTATTTTTTTAAAGTTATTACAAAAATTAGGAAAAATACAACTCAGACTGAAAAAAAATCTGATTTAAGAACATATCAGAGGTGTGGTACAAAGCTGATACATACGCTTTCATGGAAATTTTGATGTCAATGTTGCACCTTGCTCTGATCGATTGATAACTGAAAAAGTCAAAAAAAATTGAGCAACACTGGTACATTAGCAGTCTTGATGTCTGTAATGAACTAAACATTGATCGTAAAACAATTTTAAGCCATTTGAAGAAGACTGAATACATAAAAAAAACTTTATATTTGGGTCTCACATTATTTAACAATAAAAGATTTAGTGGATCAAATTTCCATCCGAAAATCATTCCTAAAATGAAATAAAATGGACCATTTTTGAAATGGCTCATTATGAAAAATGAATCACGTATTACAATAATAATTGGAAAAAATTATAATTCAGCCACACTGAAGCTACATAAACAGTTGCAAAGTCAGGATGGATACCAAGAAAAGAAATGCTGTATATGTGGTGGAATTTGAAAGGAATTGTTTACTATGTGCTGCTAACAGTTTGTCAGATGATTGATTTTAATCTCTACTGTCAACAACTGGAATGATTATGCCAAGCAATCAAGATAAAACAACTAGAATTGATCAGGAAAGGTATTGTCATCTTCATCACAACAACGCCCGGCCCCATGCATGTTTGGTGACATATCAGAATTTGAGAGAGCTTGGATGGCAAGATTTGGTGCATCCACCACATAGTGCTGACTTTGCACAGTCTCAGTCTGTACACAGCTCTCTTAATGGTATAAAGTTTGTTTCAAAAGGGGCCTGTGAAAATCATTTAGTATAATTTTTGTCCAGAAAATACAGAAGTTCTACAGCAACGGAATTAAGATTCTGCCTCAAAAAGTGGTCAGTCAAAACACTTATTTATTTTAATAAACTTCATTTGAAATGTAAAGAATGTTTTACTTCTGCATTTAAATACAAAGAAATATTTTCCCCCTGCCCAATATATTTTGCATTCCAGAGAGCTTTATAAGTCATACTCAGTCTCTTTACACTGTTCATTCCTCTGTTCTCCTTTAATTATTTTTATCTCCAAGATGCAGGTTTATCTCCTTTAAATTTCTTGTGAACTGCTCCTTTTTGTTTTCATGCTGGCTGAAGTTTTTTTAGAACTATCCAAATTTTAATCCTCTCCCAGTCATTATTTCAGTTATCTATTCGGTGGTAACTTACCGTATTAATTTGAAGAAACATCAATTTTAGGTTGACTCACTCACATAATGTTTATTTTATTAATATCCATCCTACAGCAATAACGTTTGGTCTATAGTTAAAAAGCGTACCATTAATTAATGTAAAAAACTAAGAAAAAATTCAACTATTAATTGGGACACTTCTATGCCTCTCTCTTGATGATACTCAAGGAAATATCCAACTGTACATAATGGAAGATTGCACTGTTTAGACTTGATTGAAGACCATAAACTCATAACATCATAAATTCCGATGTATATTTCTATCCCAATAAAGGTTTTCATTTCAACAGGTGAAATGAAGGCCTTCATTTCAGCAGACTCCCAGATCAATGTTATTTTTGGTTTGCTGTACATAGTATAAGCAAACCATATTGAGTATGACAATAGTGACTATTGTCACTATATTGTGTGTTGTGTGATAATAGTGAGTGTGGCAATCAATCATATTGAAAAACTCATCACCACCTATAAGCATTAAAAATCTCTCATTAGAACCTTGTGGTAAATCATGATTAGGGCCATAGTCATGCACAAATAAATTAGGTTTGTAAAATTATTTGGATTTACCCAGTCAACAGCTTGACATAACCTGTTATCACCTCCGGGGTCCCATCATCTAAATTTTCTCATTGCTATAATCACTGTCGTCAGAAAAATTACTAAAACTAACAGAAGAATCACTATCTTTTAAAACACTAAATCTTTAATATCACTGCCAGAAACACGATTGGCACTCGTAGAAGCAATTTTCACATAAAATGTAAATCAACAACAAAGTTTGAAAACAAAACACAGCTGTTCACATCTAAATCAGACAGTTAAAAACTTTGTACTGTGTAAAAAAATTAAAAACAACAGTTCTGTGAATAGTATTATAAAGTTTAGTTCATAAAAATAAATTAGATAGCATCAACAGGCCCATGTAATTGATGTGCGACTTT
The DNA here is from genome assembly GCF_047948215.1 of Lycorma delicatula. Taxonomy (NCBI): domain Eukaryota; kingdom Metazoa; phylum Arthropoda; class Insecta; order Hemiptera; family Fulgoridae; genus Lycorma; species Lycorma delicatula. The sequence continues at coordinate 167,803,729 of NC_134458.1, forward strand.
ATGCATTTTGAGCAAGATTTTGGTACAGGATGCCGTGCGCTTCCATACATCACGACCGGGAGATGGTTAAATGTGAAATAAAGTAGAAAAAATTAAATCTGACAAAAATGCACTGAAAAATAGTACATTTTCAGTTTAACTGTATTTTTAAAACAGTGCCAAATAAAGGGGGTAATTATATTATTAATTTGTCACTGCTTTCAAAGTAAAAATTTATAATACATTTGAATTATTATTAGTTTATTAAAATATTACTTTTATTTTTTTATACTATTTATTTTACATCTATCCCTTACCACTTCATTTATAAGTTATCAGTTACTAAACAGTAATAACATTAATAGTTTTATTAGGAATTTTAAAATTAAATAGTTAACTTATATTTACAAATTATACATATTTGATTATAGATCTGCAGAACTTCATTATGAGGTATCATTGGAGGTGTTATTTGAAGCAACCCTTACTGCAGTACAAGATACTGAAAATGTAAGTTCCAAATTTTATTAAAGCATACAATATTCTAATCAAAATATTTATTTGCTTTTATGTATATATATATATATATATATATACTGTGTATGTACCTATTATTTAATAGTTGCTAATGCTGTAATAAGCTCCTATTATTTTATTTTCTTATGTAATTTATTTATTTACTGATCATTACAAGGTTGTAGCATAAAATAGGTAGTCTAAAAATTAAGCCTTTTGCACATGAAATAGCATTAGCATATTCTGGCAAAAGTTGAAGAAAACCAGCATGTAAGCAAGCAGTCATGACATCACCAATGTCCTAAACATCCGTCACCAATCATGTTGCTGAAAACTGGCTACAAAAAGAAGCTCAATGTTTAGGTGCCACATGATCTAACTCAGAAAAATTTACTCAGTTGAATTTGTCTGCAAAATTCTGCTGAAATGTAATGTAATTGAGCCATTCTGAAATGGCTGATCACAAGTGATTAAAAGTGGATAACCTACAACAATAATGAGTGAAAAAGATCATGGTCAAAACAAGAAGCTCCAAACTCTGTGGAAAAACCCACACTGACACCAGGCAGATTATGCTGTGCATATAGTGGGATTGGAAGAGCATTATACATCATGAGCTGCTGCCGCCACATTGAACTATACACTCAGGCCTGTACTTTCGATAATTAGCATAATTGCACCTAACGGTTCAAAAGAAACAGCCTGAACTGGTTAACAGAAAGTATATTGTATACCGTGCTGACAATAAGAAATTGAGAACTTGACTACAAGGTTTAATGTATTCACTGTTAATGGTGTTGTTAGTTTCCAAATTGGCCTGTGAAAACCACATGTCACAGTATTTTGACCAGAAACCACAGGAGTTCTATAACGACAGGATTATGGTGTTGCCAGAAAAACGGCCGAAGGTCATTGAAGAAAATGGTGCATACATGATCTCATAATGTTATATTCCAATAAAAATAAATGTATTCTCAGTTTTGGTCTCCAAAGGCTCAATACTTTTTAGATAACTAATATAATCACATAAATCATTACACAGCTACACATTGAACCCCACCGAGATGCTTAAGCATCTGTATTCATTCACTCATTCATAGTGTTCTGTCATTAGGACAGCTCCTGTTATGCTGCCGCTCTACACCTTTCCTTTGTTAACCTCTTTGTTTCAGCTTATTTTCTCTTTTCCATAATTCCATCCATCACTTGAGATCTTTCTTTCCTTCCATTCACCAACCCTTCTATTGCATCCACTTATAGCACCTGCTTCTCATACAATATTCTAGCAATTTCCTTTTCCTATATTTTATCACATTTAGCATTTTCCTGTTCTTGCTGATATTCCTTAACATCTCATCATTTGTTACATGGTCTCGCCATCTGACATTTATCATTCTGTGCCACACCCACATCTTAAAAGCTGCAATTTATTTTCTGTTTGCCTTTCTCATCATCCACGTTTCACCTTCATAGAGCATCACACTCCAAATAAAACATTTCATTAATCTCTTAACACTAAGTTTATCTTTCCACATAGCAGTCTTGCTTACTTCTTGATATTCTTGTTGTAATTTCCTATCTTAATCTCAATTCTCTCCTCTTTTCCGCCTAATACCATACATTCTTCTTTTTGTTGATCATCATACCCTGACTTTCACAAGCTTCATTTATTTAAATCTTCAAACATTTCATTTAATTTACGTAGGCTCTCCATCAGTACCACCATCTCATCAGCTAAACATATGCATTTTATTCTTCTTCTTCCCCTGATTTTATTCATCTTTTTCCTATTCAGACAGCATTTAATTATTTCTTACAGATAAATACTAAATAGTGTTTGTGACATGCAGCATCCACTTCCAATCTCTTTTAATTGATATAAATAATGTGGTATTATCTTTGTATTTTTATTTTGCTTTTAGTATAAATTATAAGCTTTTTCCTTTTAAGATCTATTTTTACACTGCTGAGTTTTAGTTTTTAATTGTCAGTTTTTAACATTTATTTATTAGCGTCAAATATATCATGTTCAGGTGATAACATGAAAGCATTTTTTGCCCAGGAAAAAACCCTTTCAATCCCTGTCTTCCTGTCATTTCATCTCCTACCCTCACTTTTATTCTCTAATTATAGTTCACCTTATTTATTACGCACCTCTCTTTCCAGTCAGCTCTCTTCTTTTTCAAAATTAGCAGTAATTTTCCCCATTTAACTCTGTCAAACACCTTTTCTTGTTCGATGAATGCAACATTCACTGTCTGCCTTCTTTCCATGTATCTCTCTCACTTATTACTCTTAGCAGCCCTATAACTTCCCTTGTTCCAAATTTATTGTATATCCTCTTATTTAGAACCCTTAATAGTAAGTACCTTAACTGCATGTCATATTAGGCTAATCATTCTATGTTCATCAAATTTCTTTTCTTTTCTATTGGTATCATTATTATATCTCAGAAGTCCTCTGACCACTTTCCTTTTTCAAGTATTCCATTGCATAGATCTATAAGTAACAATTTTCATGCCTCTCCTAGTGTTTTGAAGAGTTCAGTTGGTATTTCATCACATCCCTCTGCTTTTTTTTTTCTCATTGTTTTAATTGCCTCATTTATTTCACTTTTTAATAAATATACTGTACTCTTTTTGATCATGAACCTTGTTCTCTTCTTTCCCTTCCATATCTATTTCTCTTCGCTTTTCTCCTAACGCATGTAAGTACGCAATGTATTCTCCTCATTAAGTGTTTCCCCATCTTTTTTGCCTCTATCAGATACATTTTCTTCCCTCATTTCTCTTTAAGAACTATTTTTGAAACTTCTTTATATATTAGCTTATATTTCCCTTCTTTTTCCAAATTTTCTATTACTGTACATTTTTCTTCAAGCCAATTTTCTTTAGCTTTCTCAGTTTCCCTTTTTTAGTTCATTATTCAACCTTCTAAATTTCCTTCTACCTTCTTCTGTTAATACATTTTTCCTCTTTCTCCTTTTATTCATCTTGTCTAACATATCATTTGTAGCCCACTCTTTTCTTATTCTGTTCCTGCTTTTAAATCCTATCGTTTCTTTTGCTGTTTCCTTTAAATTCTTCTTAATTTCCATTCAGTTACTTGTGTATTACTTGGTGTACCTCCCATTCTCATTTTTTCCAGCATAATTTTTTCCATTTCCTCTATTATAGTTTCCTGTTCCCTTAGCTTTCCAAATCATAGTAATCTCTCTCCTGCCAATCCCAGTTTTCTTGAGCCTAATGTTTGCTTCTGCCACAAATAGATAGTGATCTGAATTTACGTATATCTGCATCTGGATATTTAGCATTCTTTAAACATCTAAATCTTTGTTTTATCATAATATAATCAATTTGATATCTTTCTCTGTTCATTCATGATACCCACATCTTCTTTTATGATTTTCAAACAGGTGTTTCCCAACACTAATTCCTTCCCCATGCAGAATCTAACCAAACTTTTTCCTCTTCATTTCCAATTCCTAGACCATATTTTCCCTCCACCTTGTTTTCTATCCCTCTCAACCACATCTTTCCAATCAGTTAGTATCACTACACATGCCATCTTCTTTCCTTTCTCAATTAACTCTTCTTTCCTTTCATAACACTGTTCTACTTCCTCATCTGTGTGCTGAGTGGTTGGCATGTACACTTGACTTATTACAATATCTTCTTCCTTTATCCTCATCATCATCATTACACTTTCATCAACATTCGCAACCTTTAACACTCTTCTTACCAGTTTCTGCCCATGAAAAGTAAAACTCGAGATTCCTACTTGATATCTCTCCTTCCCTTTCCATCAAAAAAATACTAAATACTGATTTAGTTATAATACCTGATGGTATGACTTAACAGGTACAGGTTTTGGATGTAATTGTGAACAAGTTTTTTAAAGATAATCTTTAAAAAGATTGTGATTATTGGATGCAAAGCAAGTCATCAGCTAAATCCTACTGGAATAATAAAAAAATCTTCCATGAGCTTATTATGTGAGGGATTATTAAGACATGGAACTTTATAACACCAGATAGCATTAGATAAGGATTTAAAAAATGTAGCATTAGTAATACATTAAATGGAACTGAAGATGATATTCTGTGAAAGGAAGAATTGAATAAACAAAACAGCATTTTATTTTCAGATGGCAGTAATGATGAGGATGATGATAACATTAATTTAAATGTTCATTTGTTGTGAGTGAAATTTTAATGCAATAATTTTTTTCATGAAAATATAGAAAAACTGTTTAGATAAGAATTTAAAAATTTCAATCATTATTTCTTTTAAAATATTTTTTACTGAAAATCTTGTGTACAATTTTTTTTTATGATGCTACTTAGATATAAAGTTTAAGCAAGTACGCAAAATATGATAAAATAGTGTAATTAAATACTTATTAAAAAAACCAAAACAGGATGCAGATGAGAGAAAAAAGAGAGGATGTGAAGGAAATTGTTCTTACACCAGAAGATAACACAGACAAGATAAAATTAAATGAAAAATTCAAGGACAAAACCACTTACTTCATACTCACAAGAAAGAAAATCACAACACGAACATTTTTAACACCAGAAAGAGCACAGAGATTGAAACATGAAAAAGTACTGGGAGGGACCGCAAGGCCTAAACAATCCTTTAGAAAAGATTTGGATAAGTGTTCCTATGTAGTCATAAAATATAAAAAAAGAATAATAATAATACTAATACAGGATGTGTTCAACTTAAAAAGACCCCATCACTCAATACTATATTCTGTTTTGTAAAAATGTGTATATTGGCGTGAGATGGGTTAAATAATGTGGAAGATGTTAGTACGAGTTAATCTAGACTGGGGAGCAACAGTCATCAGCTAAGTCCTACTGGAATAATAAAAAAACCTTCTGTGAGCTTATTGTGTGAGTGGATTATTAAGACATGGAACTCAATAACACCAGATAGCATTAGACAAGGAACCCACATTTAGACATATTTCTTTTTCTAATAGGTTCCTACCTATTTATTGCCATCACATTTGAGTATTGCCAGTCTGTATTGAGCATTGGCTTTTGAACAAGGTTGCATAATTTTGTATTGTTATTTGTTGAAATGCGATTAAATGTTCAAGAACATGTATTCATGATGGAAACATTTAGAGATAAAATGTTGTGTGTCAACAAAAATTCAGGGAGAACTCTGAAAAGAAAGCATGTCTTAAGTGTTAAGAAATTTCATGAAACAGGTTTGATGTTAGATTAGGAACATGCCTGACACAGGTCAATTTTAATGATGCAGATCATACAAGACAGTTAAGCGTCAATTAGACTAAGCCGGGAAAAGAACATTTCACTAGAGTCAAACCACATTGCATTGAGAAAAATGCTGAAATGTTATTTGTATCAAATGCAAGTTTTCCATAAGCTAACTAATGCTGATTATGTAAAAAGGTTCACTACTGTCAGTAGTTCAAGAACTTCATTAGAGGCAACGCTGACATTTTAAATGTAGTATTTTTCACAGATGAAGCATGGTTTCATTTTGGTGGATATGATAATAGTAATTTTCTTTGGATCTCCCCTACACCCGCAAAAAATAGGCTTATGAATTGTGGTTTAAATCCTATTATGAATAATAGGACCCTTTTTTAAAAAAAAAAACTGGTTGCTGCTATTTACCAAGAAATTATCCAACAGTTCACTCTTACTGCAAGTGCATGAGCATAACTGCTGGTTGCAGTAGAACAGAATCTCTTGCCATACAGCTTGCTTGACTGTGGAGATGATATAGGATTTTTTCGGTGGAAGGATCATTTCTAAAGGATTTTGGCCACTAAGATCTCCTGAATCTGATTGGTCCAGACTTCTTTCTGTGTGGTTGCTTGAATGAAATTGTTTATTGGAGCAATCCACACATCCACACAACAAGGGGCAACTGGTAGCCGATTACTAGTGCAATCCAGGTAGTAGTAGGAAACCCTTAAGGTGTGTGAGGCGGGCGCACTTGATGGGAGGGTATGCGTGGGGTACATACCTGGACCCTGCGAAGGATAGGACAAGGAAAGGCATCTCGGTAGTCCAGAAGAGAAAGTTGGGATGTTCTGATGAGCCAGAAGGGACCCTGACGGGTGGACAAGGAAGAGTCCAAAGTCAGGAGGGTGTTCCTACGCCACAACACATGGTTGTGGCCGAGGTAACGTCTTTCAGGCGGCTACCAGTTGCCCCTTGTTGTGTTTTAAAATGGTAGTAGTAGAGAACAGCTAACAAGAGTAGCCAGGAACATGGTCAGAAAAATTAATCTTTTATTGGTGGAAAGAAGAATTTCTACAGACTTTTTTTCCTGCTAATTAAATTAAAAAAGGGGGGTCGACATACATTTGAGCAAATACAGCATTTTTTATTTCACATATGCCCTACATATATTAAATATTTAAGATCTAATCCCTTTGTTCTTTAGTATGGTGACAAAATTTTTGTACTTACAGGTCAGAGTAAATGCTATTCGTGGTTTAGGCAACATAATAAGATTAATTCAACCAGAGCATTTAGTACAACCCAAATTCAAAGCATTATTAGAAAAAGCAGTTACGTTCCTTACAAAATTTGCTGTTACTGGTGGAAATATGAAGGTAAGTAAATCTTTCTTATTAGTTATCAGTAATGAATCACTGATATGTTAACATTGATTATTTTAAGTCTAGTTAACTGAACTTATGTTAGTAGTTGACATTTTTTATGTAATATAATACATAATCATACTGAATAGAACAAAACTTTTTTATTTTTTGGAGAAAATTTGTCATAAACTGGTGTTAGTAATGTTACATAATAAGGTTTGCTCCTAAAGTTATCAAAATTTGTTTTAAAAATTATTAGGTAATTTACTACTGCGCAGTGCAGGTGAGGAAGCGATTGATAGATTATACAAACTGGTGTGTAATATTTATGAAAATGGGGAATTTCCATCAGACTTCAAAAAAAGTGTTATAGTTATGATACCAAAGAAAGCAGGGGCAGATAAATGTGAAGAATACAGAACAATTAGTTTTACTAGTCATGCATCAAAAATCTTAACTAGAATTTTATACAGAAGAATTGAGAGGAGAGTGGAAGAAGTGTTAGGAGAAGACCAATTTGGTTTCAGGAAAAGTATAGGGACAAGGGAAGCAATTTTAGGCCTCAGATTAATAGTAGAAGGAAGATTAAAGAAAAACAAACCGACATACTTGGCGTTTATAGACCTAGAAAAGGCTTTTGATAACGTAGACTGGAATAAAATGCTCAGCATTTTAAAAAAATTGGGGTTCTAATACAGAGATAGAAGAACAATTGCTAACATGTACAGGAACCAAATAGCAACAATAACAATTGAAGAACATAAGAAAGAAGCCCTAATAAGAAAGGGAGTCCGACAAGGATGTTCCCTATCTCCGTTACTTTTTAATCTTTACATGGAACTAGCAGTTAATGATGTTAAAGAACAATTTAGATTCGGAGTAACAGTACAAGGTGAAAAGATAAAGATGCTACGATTTGCTGATGATATAGTAATTCTAGCCGAGAGTAAAAAGGATTTAGAAGAAACAATGAACGGCATAGATGAAGTCCTACGCAAGAAACATCGCATGAAAATAAACAAGAACAAAACAAAAGTAATGAAATTTAGTAGAAATAACAAAGATGAACCACTGAATGTGAAAATAGGAGGAGAAAAGATTATGGAGGTAGAAGAATTTTGTTATTTGGGAAGTAAAATTACTAAAGATGGACGAAGCAGGAGCGATATAAAATGCCGAATAGCACAAGCTAAACGAGCCTTCAGTAAGAAATATAATTTGTTTACATCAAAAATGAATTTAAATGTCAGGAAAAGATTTTTGAAAGTGTATGTTTGGAGTGTCGCTTTATATGGAAGTGAAACTTGGACAATCGGAGTATCTGAGAAGAAAAGATTAGAAGCTTTTGAAATGTGGTGCTATAGGAGAATGTTAAAAATCAGATGGGTGGATAAAGTGACAAATGAAGAGGTATTGCGGCAAATAGATGAAGAAAGTAGCATTTGGAAAAATATAGTTAAAAGAAGAAACAGACTTATAGGCCACATACTAAGGCATCCTGGAATAGTCGCTTTAATATTGGAAGGACAGGTAGAAGGGAAAAATTGTGTAGGCAGGCCACGTTTGGAGTATGTAAAACAAATTGTTGGGGATGTAGGATGTAGAGGGTATACTGAAATGAAAAGACTAGCACTAGATAGGGAATCTTGGAGAGCTGCATCAAACCAGTCAAATGACTGAAGACAAAAAAAAAAAAAAAAAAAAAGGTAATTTACACGTTATTCTGTTTAAAGAATACCTCTATACTGTTTATTGAACGTAATGTTTTTCCACTGTTTCCACTGTTGGAACACTTCCTGGAATTTTGTTTTTGGTAGTCTCTTAACAATTTTCTTTATCTTTTCTATTTTTTTTTTTTAAAGGTAGCCTGTCGAAAATTCATTTTTTTGTTTTTTTAAAAAGTAAAAGGCTGCAGAAGTTGAGTTGGTTTGAGAAACAGAAATCATTGTTTTCCACCAACAAATTATTGATAAAGAGTGAAGTGCGTGTTAGTGAATTGTCATAACACTATACTATCATATTTTGAATTTTATTAAGTATGACTTAAGGTTAAAATTTTATTCTTATTCACATTACAAATTCCCAGTTATACCAAATCCTTTTACAAACTACATCATGGTGTTCACTTTTATTATCTTAACCAAGACCTCTTCTTGTTAGTAGTCTTACATTTTATAGAACTGATTTTTATGCTTTTTTTCTTTGTGGCTCTGATATTGTGTCCTCCTTCATTAAAATTTCAGTTGAAGCACTGTTCTCCTTCCAGGTTTAAATTTAATATCCAAAGAAAACATATTGATGAACTTAAATAAACTAAAACACCTCTACTGTACTGTACAACAGGCCAAATCTGGTGAGTATGGAGTGTGTGGAATAGATTCAAATTTCAATTTCACAAGAGCATCAGCTATTGTATGTGATGTGTACAGCTAAGCATTATCATGTTGCAGAATTATTGGCTCTTTGAATTGCTGTACATGATTCACATGTCTCCTAAGGTATTTACAGAATTTACAGTTAACCCAGCTTCCAGGTAGTTAGTCTCGCATACAAATGTTTGGAATCACAGAACACTGTCATGAGATTTTTTTTGCAGAGAATTGTATTTTGAATTTTTTGATTTTGGTGAACCATATCCCATGGTGCCAATATCCCATGCTCTGCCATTTTTCTTCTGGATTGTAATGATGCACGTAATTGTCATCTCCCATCAAAATAATGAAAATGAAGTCATCTCTCCCATAATGAAAATATCTCAGAAGTTGTTCACAACATTCCTTCTGTTATTTGTTTTTTTCTGTGAGTTTACCTGGCACCCGCTGCAGGGAACAAATTTTACAGTAGCCCAGTTGTGCAGTAGTTGTCCAACTTGTTCTTTCGATATGCCTATCTGAGTGGCAGTACATTGTTGTACTGCAGTGATGCAACATTCATTTTGAATCAATTCATCCACTTCCTTTTGGTGTTCTCATCATCTGATTTACTTTTTCAATCACCCTTTATAACATTGTAGGTTGGTTAGCAGAAATGGTTAACTTTAAATCTTTCTTTGCATATACCCTTTCTCAATTTTATAATAATCTCTTACTCAAATATAAGAAAAATTGAAGAATTTCTTGCAAATTTGAGAAAAATCCTTTCTTTAATTTTTCTCAAATTTGCGAGAGATTCTTCAGTTTTTCTCAAATTTACAAGAAATTCTTCAATTTTTCTCAAATCTGTAAGAAATTATATAATTTTTTGTTATATTCTTATTGTATCTTTGCTATTTAGTTATAGTGTATCATTGGTTGTAAGTGTATGTGTTAGCTATATAAAAGCAATTTATAAGAACAGTAACTGTTTTGAAGGTGTGTAATAAGAATTTTATTCTCATGATTTGGTTCAATCAGCTCAGACTGCAAGGACATGGGTTGAGATTCAAAGCTACAGGTACATTGTCATGTAAAGAGTGATCATGGCCCAATATATTTGTGAACCAGAACTCATTTTGTACAGCAGCTTAATCTTCTCATGTCTCACTTTGGGTATAATATTTATGCTAGATTTAAAATTTCATCTGGTGGTCCAGGAATTGAAACTTCAGATATTAATGAGAAAGTTATTTTTGCTTCACAATTTTTAACAAAGTGTGACAAAAACAAAACTTTTTGAAAAATCTTTGATGAACCCTGCTTTCACCTGTATGGCTGTGTTGATGAAAAGAACTGTTATCTTTGGGCTGCTAAGGTTCTCCTCATCTTTTACACCAGCAACTATCATTGAAAACGTGAGAGATGATAGGTTATGTTATGGAATTATGGAGTCATATTATTATTTTTATTTTTTTTTTTAAATCAAAATAGCTGTGAATTTATTTCAGATTTCAAAAGATTACAACAACATTATTCAAATATTTCTTGGCTGTAAATTTAATAGTTATCATAATATTTATGAATATAATTTTCATACTGTTTCACTTGGTTTCAGCAGGATAAGGCTACAGCCCATAAAGCAAGGATTTGAATTTCTGGTCTACGTGATCATTTTGGTACTGAGGTCATTGCAAGGTCTTTCAATATGTGATTTTTAAATAACCAAGTTTTCATTCATTATAAAGATGAAGAAAACTTTTCGAACAATAGAGGCAAAATGGAAACTCAAAAATCAGAAGAAACAAATATAAAAGAAGATATTTAATAAATTTAACATCGTAACTGTAAGTTAACAGTTAAAAAAATAAGATGGCTGGGACACATCATTCAAAGAGAAGATGAAGAAAATTTTAAAACTGTACTAAAGAGTAGGTTTGATTGTATTAGACCATCGGGAAAATCCAAAGACTGGTGGAATGATGGAGTTATAAAGTACTAGAACGTATCAGTGATTCAAAGTAATAGCTGAAAACAGACGTAGATAGAAGTTGACATCTAAGGGTTTGGTTCACTCAGCTAATGAATTAATATTCCACAACTAAATACCTACTATATATACTCCCAAAGAAGTAATAATTTTTGTATTATAGAAAAACTATATTATATTAATGAGCTCAGATAAAATAATAGAACAGATGTGATAATGTGTTTTTATTATCTAGTTGTTGTTTTAGGAACCGTCAAACTGTTTTATAATAAGATGAAAAGTAACTTGTTTTAGAATAAGTTACCTCATATTAATGGTACCATATTTAACTAATTTATCACTTGATTGTCACTTTTTGTGATTGGCATGACTCCTTTATCAGTTTTAATTCTGTGCTAATCTCTTCAGTTCAGCTAATCAGTTCAGCTCCCTGAACTGATAATTTGGTTTCTCCAAGATATTTGATATAAAAAACTCCTCTGCATACATCCAATTCAGGTTTATATTTTCTTTCTTAAGTAGTTTATACATACTGAATGACTATTTTTTTTCTTTTTGAAAATTTTATATGTTATTTGATGTTTTTTCAAACTAACTGAAACCATTCAACTAGTACTTTTATTGTAAATATTATGTAAAATCTTTATTTCAGGAGATACGATTAAATTAATAAATCACTCTGATTTTTAAAAAATTAATATGAAAAACAAAATTACTTAACAAATTTTTTGTATGCCACACTTTTCTTAATAATTTCCATTTGTTTATTTTATGTAATTTTTATTTTACAGTTGCGATGGAATGCATGTTACGCCCTCAGCAGCTTATTAGAAAATGATGCCGTTCAGGGAAATAATTTGTCTACTTGGCAGGTAAGTTCTTCTCATATTCTATTACAGTGTTAGGTGTATGTGTAAATAAATTAAAATTTATATTTACCATATTACCATTCTGTTAAAATTATTATTTTGACAAGGAAATCATTGTTCTTAAGTTAGTAAATTTTGTGACATCATGGCACAATCAGCGTTGAGTTCATATTTGCGTTTTAGACAACAGCACAGCTTTTTATGTGAAGTAGAAATGCCATCATCACCATTCAAATTGGCAACCGCTGAACATAGTCAAATTTTTAATTTTGGTTTAAACATACTATAAAATGGCAATGAAAAATAAACATTTATGAGTGGTACAAGCATTGATGTGAAACTCATGTTAGTGATGATGATGATGATTATCTATTTCCGACTCAACTTGTAAAATTAGGAACATCAGTGGAAAATTGTCACAATATTTTCCACAACAATCTAAAAATGCATCGTGTTTGTCATTGCATTGTTCTAAGAATATTATCTATAAATGAAACAGAAACACAAGCGACATTGCTGGAGATCTTATCACTGTTACATTGCACAAATGCTACAGTAGTGACTATCATGCTCCCCACATCTGGCTCCCGTTGAGCTTTCTTAAAAGTATTGTTTATCCAGCTTTTTCTTAAAATTGCTCCTGAAAGGAAGGTGGTACAAGAATGTTTACAGTGTCATCACTGATGGGTCAAAGCAGCTGAAGAAGTTTTCCAAGATTGATTTTCTAGAACATTTCTAAAAACTTTATAAGTTCTGTAAAAGTATGTAGCTGCCAAAGGAAACTAGCTAACTAAATTTAATATATTATTTTTTAATGTACAAAGTTTTTCTGTAATTGTTTCAGGAATTGTTTTTGGCAACCTCATAAATTCTTTACTGGTTTTATAATCTAATTTTGTCGTAATTTTCTTTACCTTCACCTTTATTATTGTTTCAGGAGCCTGTTCTGAACGCATTGTGCACTGTACTCGTTAAGTGCAATAACTTTAAGGTGCGAGTAAATGCGAGTGCAGCACTTTCGAATGCCACATCTCGTCATCTCTTTGGGTCCCAGTATACTTCAGCATGGCTAGCAGTTTTAGAAGGACTTGATAATTCGCATAATATGCCTGATTTTAGAGAGTTCAAACATCAGGTCACATTATTCAGTCAGGTATTTTTCACCTTTTTTATTGTCATTTCTTTTCACGTATGCTTATTTACATATCTTTTATATATACTTTTTCTTCAGAGTCTGTTTATGATGAATGTTGACCATTCAGGTTAAGATTTTCAAGTAAAAGATTTTGAAAGTGAAAATATACAGTTAATTTTTTTTTTTTAATTTATAAGGCTTTCTTTCAGTATTATAAAAAAAAAACAGAATCAGAACTAATACTGCCACATCTGAATAAACTGTACACATTGTTACTTGGGTCAATCCATTTGAAATGAACCAAGGGTGGTTGCTTGATCAATTCAAAAAAAATTGAAACTTAACCACTTGTTTCCAACATGTCTCACGACCTTAAAACTGTTTTTTTTAATTTTCTATTTAAGCAGTTTACCTGTGGTAGCCATTTTTGTTACAGTGCACACACCTATTTTTGTGACTGTAAGGGTTTACGGAAAAAATCATAACTAAACAACTATTGGTCCTGGAAGGATGTAAAAAGCAATTTTTATTCTTTCTTTAAAGTATTTTGGTTGTACAACCTCCATCAAAACAGTGATTGGTCATTCTCACACAATCAGACAAAATATCACAGCTGTTTTAACCACACTAAATAATAAACCTTCATTGCTACAAAAACAGGCTATTTCATTGAAGAATAATTAAAATTTTGCTACAATTAATTTTTACTTCGACAGTGTTTAAAAAAATAAATCAATATAAAATTAAAAACAAATTTTAAAAAAAGATGTAGGCTACTCATTGAAAGCTCAATTTGGGTAAGTTTTACAAACATTTTTGAACCAAAATTATATTAGGTTACTGGTAATGCCTTAAGTTAAGTTATCATTAAATTACAACCTATCATTAATAATTTAAAAAAAAACTACTATTTTAAAAGTATTGAAAAAGTCAACTTCAACAACATAGGGGCTAAATATAAAAAATGTAAATTGTAAAGAAGACAAGAAACCCCTATGGAGCACTTATTTATATTTAGTGAGTCAAAATGGTAAGTTGTGCAAATTTGAGATATTTATCACCCAGCCCCATCAAGAGTTATTTGAAGCCAAGATTTGATTTAAAAAAAAAAAATTAGTTTTCAAAAATTCATAAAACTTTATGGGTAAGTATATCACTACTAATATTATTTATAGTAAAACTACTAACATATCCCTACATATAAAAAATAATTCAAACTATTTATGCCATCCCTGCCTCTTGAAAAATAATCAATAGTGAAATTTCACTGTTTTTCATGCCCAACTTTTTTTTTTCATAGAAAGAAGAGAGATAGGTAAATATATCATACCGCTAGTCCAGTCTTTTACCTTGAGAAAATATGAATAAATTGCTTTTTGTTTCATCCTTCCAGGACCAATAGTTTTTTTAGTTATGATTTTTTCCATAAACCCTTACAATCACAAAAAAAGGTGTGCACACTGTAACAAAAATGGCCACCACAGGTAAACTGCTTAAATAGAAAATTATAAAAAAAAGAAACAGTTTTAAGGTCCTGAGACATGTAAGAAACAAGTGAGTAAGTTAAATTTTTTTTTTGAATTGGTCAAGCAACCAATGTTTTTTTGGGACACTTTAAATGGATTGATCCACTTGTGAGTATACACTTTTTAAAATGGATGCTGTTATATAAGACAGTAACATATTATTTTATTATATATTAAAGTATTGCTTTACTTTTACTAAACAAGATATTGTCTTACTTGTTTAGATGTATTGTAAGAAAAGTTGTGGTCTAATCATGTACAAAAAACAAATTTTCTATAAAATAAGGTATTCTGTTTGAAATTTTAATGATTTTTAACATTACTTTTTTAAATCAGTTTTTTAATTTCTCATGCTATTCCTCATTGCTTTCTGTTCTTTGTTAATCTTCTCTATTCAACATAATTACTAAATTGTACATCCTCTGCTATCTGCTTTTTAAATCCTAATCTTTTTCTTCCTATACATTTTTTTCACTACATACTAAGAATACTACATGAACTCAAATGCATTGAAATTCGGACTCTACCATTTTAATGATGGGTTAATAAATTGAAAAAATTCTTTAATTTTACTTTTTTGACGTTTTCCAACATTTTATCATTCTTGGTATACTCCAGTTACAAATGCATTAAACAATTTTGTCATTGTTATTATGAACTTTCAAGACATAGATTAGAAGTGTAATAATTAGTAATTAATGTTCTAAAAAATATACAGCTTGTTGGCATTTAAATTGCTTTTTTCTCAAGATTTTGTGAGAATGCTCATCGTATACCATTATTAATCATTATTTTATGTAAAGTTAGAAAATATAGAGCTACCAATCTTCAAAATAATATAGTCTATTTAAAAATTCAGACACATCATATGCATTACCTTGTTTATTGTTCATATTATTCATTGTAACAACTTAATGCTATAGTGATTGTACACAGTATGTCTGAAAAGTTCCCAAACTAAATAGATTTCAAGATAAATGAATTTACTCACATCAGGCCTCTACATAGAACCCTTCCCTAGTTATACATACGTTGCAGCTCCAGTATAGCCCATCAACGCTGTGGAGAAATCACTTTGTGGGATCGCCTTCAACTACTCTGTGTAACCCCTTTGGACGGCTGGAATGTTGTTGGAAAAGCGGCCTTTCATCTTCAGCTTGAATTTTGGGAACAAAAAATAGTTGCTGGTTCCATTTCATGAGCTCGCACAAGATCACATGAACATAACATATGTGCCCAAATATAACTCAATACTGGAGTGACGAAACGAGATGTAATTTTGTACACACTCATCAGATGTCGTACTACAATAGTTCCTTGGTTGTCTGAGAGATGGCGCTACTTGTATACAGAAATTTAGTTCATGAACTTTTTGGACATGCTATGTAATTAAATCATTATTTTCAAATGAGATGTTTCTTGCACTAGAAGAAGATGATAAAACAACTGTGTAGGAGAGATTTTTGGAATTACTAAAAAAGATATTTGTAATAGTAAAAATCATTGTTAAATTAATTTATATAAATAATTTTTGTTTTAATTTCTTTCAGTTGTGTATTACATTATGTAATTTGGGAAAATTGGCTGAAGTTGAAGATTTAACACCGCTTCATGATATTCTTGTATATCGAATGGACATAGCAAAAGAGCACATAGAAAAATTTCATCAATCAGCACTTCCTGAACAAACTACTCCAATATTAACAGTAAAAAATCATGTTGCTAAACTTTCAAAAGATAAAAGAAATTTGAATAACATTCAGAAAGCAACATTATCTATGTTATCCAATATATTTTCAGTTGGATCATAGCATTTGAGGTTTATTTTATATTGTTTAAAGTGAAAGATATTCTACTTAAATACCTTATGAAGTCGATGATAATCTTTAGCTGTGATCTTGAATAATAATTAATTTTGTTAGAGTATTTATTAATTTTATAGTTCTTAACTGCTGCCTATATTATGTATCCTTTTATTAATATGTAAACAGAAAACTCTGCTACCATTTAATCTGTTACTAACTTAATTGAATTTACATTACTTGGAATCACTGGTGGTAACTAGTGATTCCAAATAATAAAATATAAGTTACATTTCTTTTAGAAATACTTATATTACCTTATAATGTTATGTTTCATTTTTGTGAAAAGTCGGCCAAACAATGCTTACCTATTCTTGTTTTGCCTGGCAGTAAAATTGTAATGTTATTAGTTCCTTAATATTGTCTTCCAGTTAATATTTGTCATTTTCTAATTTAAAACACTTCCTAACCTGGTAATTCAAGTGTTAACACAGCACCACAAACAGTACAACTACCTGTCAGTCCAGACCAAACAAAGCTGTATCAGATTCTTTGAAAATTTTCTTATCATAAGACTTAGTCATTTATTTAACATGATCATCAAAGGCATGCAAACCAGTACTAAATAAAAATCATATATTAATATATAGCATTTACACTGCCCAAATGTTTTTGTTTTTTTAATTTTATAGCATATTTTATCTTAGCCTTATTTCCTCGTGTTATTTTGTAATCTTGTCCCTATCAGATCATTCCATAAATATCATATGATTTACAATTAAACTGGTTGTAGATACTTTTAGAAAGATTTCATATATTCATCATATAATAACCTTTTTATATAAATTTCAGAAATGTGTTTACTTTATGTGACTACCATTTAAAAAAAAGTCAAAATGGTCATCTTCATAAAGCAAAATTGAAATCTACAGCCCATTTCTTCTTGGTATATTTTATAAACCATTATAGATATTAGAATCAGTTAAAAAAATTAACTTAAGGTAGTCTGATGTATAAAATAAAGTATTAACTTTTTATTTTGTGTGATACAGAAAGAATTGACTGAAAATACAGATTTTCAAATTAGTATTTATAACTTATAAAGGAGTTATTTATTATATGAAACTTTATAATTAAATAAAGGGCATAGGAATATACTAAGGAAATTAAAAAGTGTTAAAATTAATATTAAAACTCTTATTTAAAAAAAAAAAATTTTGCCATTATCAGCCATATTTGGTAAGCTATATGTAAGGAGTGGATACAAAAAAAGTTTAAATTTCACAAAATATACTCCTAGTACCCTTGGTAAAGATGTTTGCACTGTTTAATCCTCATAGTGTGATTTGATTTGGCTATTGAAAATTGTAAAACATAAAAAATACCAGTTAAAAAGTCAGGCTTTCAAATCAATATTTGTTACATACCATTCACTTTTATTTAATTTGATTCATTATGTAAGAGTATTTTATTTATAAAAATGTTCTGTTATTATTTTGATGTTATGTTGACATATTTTTGTAAAATAAAAAAATTGTTTAATTTAGTTAATGTACTTTTCATGTATGTTTTAGTTAGAAAACAGCTGTATGCTCTATTAAAAACTAAACTGAATTTATTGATATCAGTCATACTAAAATATCAAAAAAGCATTTTGAAATTCCAAATAAAATTAGAAATTTTTAAACAAAACTATTTCATCTGTCACTTCACCTGTAGAAAAAATTATTAGTTTGTCTTCAGTTCAGAACTAATGTTTTGATTCCATCCAGTTGCTATACTGAGTTCCACTGGTGAGAGTTTTCTTAGTAAATTTTCAGGCTTAACCTAACTTTATCGCCTCTGACAGAAATAATTACATCACTAGTATGAAAAATTAATGGAAAAATCATTTATTCAATCACATTTGTATTCACCTCCACTTGGCTTCTATTAATGAAAGTTGAGTAGATGCATTATATTATAATTATATTAATCCGATCAACCCATATATGATTCCCAAAAGGATCGATTTTAGAAAAATAATTACATTATAATTATAATACACAATTTTTTATCACTTAATCAGTTTTTTTATATTACTAAATTTATCCGATCTTGAAACAGTACTCACTTGTGTCTATATTTTTACTTCACTTGTGTCTATAGTTGTAACAAGTAAAAATTTGATTTTCAGTTAGACTTTGGAGATATGCTTCTTCCACTAATACCATTGGAGGTGCTTTGACATTACCTCCATCACCATTATACAACCCTTTTTGATGCACAAGTATTCCTAAATCTTTATCGTGATAATACAACTTTACAATTTTTATATCAAGCATACCATTCAGAAAAGTAGTGTATTTTTATAGCATGATGAAATCTTTCTTTGTAACTGTAAAACAAGCTCTTTTTAAAAATAGTAAAAATTATGTACTTAACTACACAAAAATAGTTGGAAATTACTTCAATCTTCTCATTTTTTAAAATAATAACAGATGGGTAAAAGTTAGCCTGTGATTCACTCAAAATGGCTGAACGTAATGCCGCATGTCTATAGAATAATGTTCATAAAATTAACCTGTTAATAGTTTCTTATACAAGGGCAGTTCAGAAAGTAACCTCAATTTGACTTTACATAAAAAGCCTGCATAGATAAAAATATTTTATTATATACAGCTAACTATTAACTATTTTTCTACATAGTTACAAATACCTTCTTCATAAAATTCAGCCGCCTAGGTACTTAGCCAACCTTTCACAGCATTTTTAAGTTTGTCATTGCTATTGAAGTACTGCAACAGAAGCAGCTACTTCAGCAGTCCACTGTGAAACTTTGAAGAAACTTAGACGAGCCAGTCAGAACAAACATCACAGTATGCTGTCATTCGTTGTTGTTTTTTGCATGACAACACTCGTCCTCACAGTGCTTGAAGAACTCAAGAACTTATGAAATAATTACAGTAGGGCATTTTTTATCATCTCCTACCATTACAGACCAGACTTGACACCAAGTGATTTTCATCTCTTCACTTACATACAGAAATGGCTTGTCACAGCACTTCGATTACGTCGAAGAATTTTAAAATGCCGTGAAAGGTTGGCTATATTTGGGATATTTCAGATGCTACAAAATTAATTTTTCATCATAAAAAAAAAAAACAAGAAGGTAATTTGGACTCCAAATTCAAAGGAATTGGTAACAGACTCCATTTTCCAGGCGAATAAATAAATTTATTTAAGACCAAAACAGATAAAACCTAGATAATTCAAGGTCAACCAGTTAAGTGACTCTGGGTGACATTATTTGCTGCATCTTACCACTTTCTATGCCTCCCTCTGATCATTTATGTATGAATTATAAAGTTTTAAAATGAACAGATTAATTTTGCTGCAATTGTGAAATTTGAGCTCCAATACATTTTTTTGGATTTCAGAATGTGATAGTGACTGAGTTTATTGACAGCTTACTGCTGTATAAAGTTAATTTTTTTTTTAAGTTATATGAAAAGTAAAAAAGTAAACTTACATGAAAAGTTTCAACACATTAAAATGAACACTCATGACAAAGAGCATTCTGGCTAACTTAAAAAGTCAACACCAATGATTTGATGAAGCATTCTGATTATGTATTTTTTTTTTAAATTCATTGAGTCACCATTTCAGATTATGAAAGTATAAGCAAAATTACCAACATACAGGTTAGTGGTAACTTTATACCAAAAAAAAAAGAAGAAAAATGCCTGCTGTAAAATATGCTCAAGATGTCGCACACTCTATACAAAATCTGCGAGGCATAACCAGCAAAATAACATGTATCCACATTTTCTAGTGGTGATATTTTGCTGAGAAAAGTTTAATAGGATAATTTCTGCCTGAACTTTTGACTTTCATCTTTTCCAAAGTTGAAAGAATTTTTGATGGCAAGCACTTTACAATGACAATGAATTGAAAGAAATTGCTGAGCAGTGTTTAAATTGACTGGCTATAAAGAAGTATGATCAACAAACGCCTCAATATTTTCAACTGTTATGTAGAGAAGTTGGCTAATATATGTTGTTCTAAATATTAAAAATTGTGTAAACAAAGTCTTTACTTATAGTCCTACTTACTTCTAGATAGTCCTTGCAGCTCATTTGGATACTTTTATATGCCAACATTGAGGAGATATGTGGAGTTTTTTTTTGAGAGCCTTTGCCTATTTTTGAATTTTTTGTAATTTCTGGAGTTAAAGAAATCTGCTTGCATCATATTCTTAAGCTGTTGATAGTAGTAGTGAGATAAGATGCCTGAATCTCCTCAAGGGTTTTGAGTGGACTGTGTGCTAGCTGTTTGTAGGAATAATGAAACTATCATCTAAGTGGGGTTTAAATCTTGTGCTGCAGTTCTTTCATAGGTATATTATCCTTTCTCATTTACGGGCCCTTTTTCCTTATCCTCTAACACTGTTGATTATGTAATGGCCTATAAATTTGGTGTAATCTAGTGGGGCTGACTGCATGTGACCCATCTTCCAGTAGCTGCAAAAAGCCTGTTGAGTAAAAAGTATATATCTTTTTAAGCCAAGCTTCTTAATCCCTAATATACAATACAATAATTGTAATCTTCATGTTGTTAAACTTTCCATAGAATTTTATAAATGCGTAAATGAGGAAGGACTGGAAGAAATAGTTGAACTATGTAATAGGTTATACCATACAGGAGAATGACTTAAAGACTCTATGAAAACAGTGATGATACCAATTCCAAAGAAAACTGATGGTACCAGAAAATTTACAGAACACTAATAGCCCATGCTGCAAAAATATTCTTAAAAGAGTTCTAAATCAGAGATTGGTAAGAATAATGGAAGAAAATGCAGAAAAGAAACAGTTTGGCTTCAGAAAATGGAAAGAAACCATTAGACTACTTAGGATGGTTGGAGAAAGATATTTAGAGAGAGGAAGAGGAATGAATGTTCTTTGTTTCATAGATTTAGAGAAGGCATTTGATGGAGTCAAATAAAAGAAAATGAGGGAATTTAAAAAATTAAAATGGGAAGACAAGGTTAATTAAAGAACTGTATATGAGACAAACAGCAGCAATGAAAGTTAGTAAGAATATGACTGGATCTAAGTCAAGGTGTTAGGAAAGCATCCTGCCTTACACCAACACAGTTTAGTATTTACATTGAAGATATACTAAAGATTATATTAAAAGAAAAAGTAATAAGTATTGGAGAATAAAAAATAGGATGCATATGTTTGCTTATGATATAGTAATTCTAGCTGATAGCATACACATGCTTCAAGGATTAACAGCCCTGGGGGAAGGAATGAAAATAAATAAAGGATAATTTAGTGGTGAAGGAAAAGTAGAAAAACTAAAAAATTCCAGATAAGAGGGTAATTCAATTATTATCAGCAATGTAGTTAAAATTTTATTGCAATACAAATAGGAAACTTACACGTACATCATTTTTCAACATAGTCCCTTTGCATTTCAACGCTCTTGGTCCATCATTGCACAAGCTTCCTGATGCCCTCATAAAAGAAGGTTTTTGGTTGAGCTGTGAGTCAGGAATGCACCGTTTCTTTCACTATTTCGTCTGAAGTAAATCAATGGCCCTTTAATGCTTCTTTTAGTGGATCAAACAAGTGGTAGTCAGAAGGAGCAAGATCAGGACTATACGGAGGATGAGCCAGTACTTCAAAGTTGGGTAGCAGTGTGGGCAGCAGTGTGGGCAGCAGTATGTGGACGAGCATTGTCGTGCAACAACACAACACCTTTCAACAGCAGTCCTCTGTGTTTGCTTCGAATTGCAGGCTTCAGCTTGGCAGTAAGCATCTCACTGTAATGCACACTGTTTATTGTCGTGCCCCTTTCCTCATAATGTTTCAGTACTGGGCCTTATGAGTCCCAAAAAAACCATAAGCATCAGTTTTCCTGCAGATGGTTGGATCTTGAACTTTTTTTTGCAGAGCGAATTTGGATGTTTCCATTCCATACTCTGCTGTTTACTCTCTGGCTCGTAATGATGGATCCATATTTCATCACCAGGGATGATTCTGTCTGAGAAGATGCCCCTGTTCATTACGATAGCAATCCAAATGTTTTTGGCTGATGTCCAAGCGCATTTGTTTATGCAACTGTGTGAGTTGTTTTGGGACCCATCCTGCACAGACTTTATGAAACCCAAGTCTACTGTGGATGATTTTGTATTCAGAACCATGACTACCATCATCTGCAAATGCAGACGATGTGCCACTTCATCAATAGTTACTCGTCTGTCTAAGAAAACCATGTCACGTGCACGCTCAATGTTTTTCTCATTTGTGGCGGTAAATGGTCATCCGGCTCCTTCGTCGTGCATAACACTTGTGACCATTTGTGAATTTTTCAATCCATTTGTAGACACTGTTTCAGCAACACACTGTTCCCATACTGTACTGAAAATCTTCGATGAATTTCGGCCCCTGATACACCTTCCGACCACAAAAAACAGATTACTGAACGTTGCTCTTGGTGCAAACAGAAAGCGGAGCAGCCATGGTTAATGGCAGAGCACCAATAATGGAACTAACCTAGCAGCATCAAACCTGCACAGACATAACAACAATTAAATCATGTATGCATAATCTACGCAACACAACAGTACTACCAACATAAACAAAAATATAACTAAATTGCCAATAATAATTGACTTACCCTCATATCTGGGGGCTACGATAAGACTGAAAGAGCGCAATGGAAATAAATGGAAGAATAGCGATGACAAATAAAACCTTCAGTAAGAAGAGGAAATTACTATGTACAAAATTATGAACTTTTGAATTTAACCAAATGCCTATGGAGTGTTTTTTTATGAAAGTGAAGTATGGACAATGAAAAAGAAGCAGAGGGCTGGATTGAGGCTTTTGATATCTGGATGCAGAGAAGGATAGAGAAAGTAAGATGGACAGATAAAGTGGGGAAGTAATGAACAGGATTAAAGAAGATAGAGTATTCAGGCAGAAAGCAAACAAAATAAAAGGAAACTGGTTAGAGCAAGTAGAATCTTGACAACTGCATTGGAAGTATCAATAGAAAGAAGGGAATTCAGGAAAAAGAAGATGGATTTTCTAATCTTCACCTCATCTATTAATTCCAAGATGATGAAGAAGACTGTGAGGCAGAAATGGAGGGAGACAGCAGTGGTGTAAGGGCTTGCTACCAGGCGGAATACCAGATTATTATTATGATGATGATGTACATTCTTCTTTTTATGAGATCAGTTCTTGTTGTATATAAATAATGTCAATAATTTTAATTTGTCTTTATGGTAATTTCATGCTGTATTGTGATGATCTGAGATTCCTTGCATTCATACTTCATAGCATTATCTAATGTTTTATTATATTTTTTTACATAATTTTCCAAGTTTTTTACCTCAAAGTATTAGGCAAGGGATTTAATGTTTAAATAATTTTTATCATCTTGTTGTAATGAATATGTTGCTAAAAAAATGACTTCCTTGTATGCCTGTTAAATTATTAAAAGTAATAAATATTAATTTAAAAGTACATAACTATTAATTTTTTAAAAGCATGTAAAATGTAATTTCACTAATAACTTCTCATTTTTTCATATTTTTTTTTACTCTCATTATTGAATTAT
Source organism: Lycorma delicatula (assembly GCF_047948215.1). Taxonomy (NCBI): domain Eukaryota; kingdom Metazoa; phylum Arthropoda; class Insecta; order Hemiptera; family Fulgoridae; genus Lycorma; species Lycorma delicatula. Next base: position 167,828,108 of record NC_134458.1, read on the forward strand.
TCTTTATTGTAATTTTTTTTACAAGTGGAGGTTAATATATCAATATATTTAAATTAAAAAAAAGTAAAATGAAAAAAGAAAGAAAATGTTGCAAACCAAAAATAATAAACAGGAAGAAAATGTTGCAAACAAAAAAAAAATTAAAATATTAAGAGATGATAAATATAAAGAGGAAGAGAACATTAAGACCAAAGAAAAAATAAAAAGATTAGGAGAGGATGATGAATATAGAGAGAGAAAATTTTAAAACTAGAGAATGTGTACACAAATTAAGATAAGAAGAATTATGTCAAACCAAAGAGCGATTAAATGATTGGCAACAAAAAACAAACAAAATAATGATTAACTTTGACTTAGGGAGAATATTGTCTGACAATATCAGAGGAGTAATAAAGTAGATAAAAATTTTTTGCAATTTATCAAAGATTGGGTATGTATGCCTCAGTGTATATGTTGTTCTTGTGAGGGTCTATTTTTCCGTCAGTCTGTAGTTAACTTTAATGTAGATAAAATTAAACAGAAATTCCAGAAGAATTAAATAAAATTAAATAAACTAGAAAATCCAAAATTAATATGATTCTAAATTATAATTTTTAATTAATATTAAATAATCAGATGTTTCACCAAATCTATTACATATACACATACGTAACAATGTCTATTAAATTACATATACACATATTTAAAAGTACATAAAATTTTATTTCAATAATAACTTCTGATTTTTTTTTTTTTTTTGTTATTGAATAATTATTTATTGTAACATTTTTTACAGTCATGGGTTAATAATTAGTAAATCAATATATTTAAATTAAAACAAAAAAAGTTAAAAAAAAAAAATAAAAGAGATTAAGTCTGTCAAACTGATGTGCCTTCCCATTTAAGATCCAAATATTTCATTAATTAAAATTTTATTTGGCTATAACTCTGGAACCAATGAAAATAAGTACTACTTACAGTATGTCGTTGAAAAGCTCTCAATGAAGGCTTATTACTACAGTTAAGAAAAAGACTAAAATTAAAATTTTTGGGGTTTTTTTATTTAAATTTTTGGTTATTGATTGCTATCAAAAGAGGGGAGGTGCACAACTAGATGTTAGCAGTCCTAAATCCAAAATTTCAACATCCTGCGGCTAATCATTTTTGAGTTATGTGAGATACGTACGTACATACATATATACATACGTACAGACCACACCAAAACTAGTCAAAATGGATTCAGGGATAGTCAAAATGGATATTTCAGTAGAAATCTAAAGACCAACATTTTTTGCAATCACAATACTTTATTTACTTCATACAAGGAAGTAAAAACTGATGACCATATATTTTTCTTATCTAATAATAGTATATTTAACATTAGATGAATAGATGTTTAGAAGCAATCAATTTTATTTATTTCTAGTTAAAATACTAGACTCTGCACTGTTTACAGAGCCACCCACTATAGTCCTGCATTTATTAGGGTGTAGAATAAATAAATCCAATAAAGTAACCTAGATTTTTTATCAGAAAAAAAAGTTGGAAGTGATAAAATTTGGCATAAATCTTAGCTTTTATTTTCAGGAATCAATAATTCAATAGAACAATCAAGGGAACCATTAGTTTTAGGGAAGAGAAGGGATACATTTTTTTTGTAAATATCCCTAAAAAAAAACAATAAACTACAAAGTTATGAATTTTTTTAACTAAATTTTTTTTATTTTTTAAATAAAATTTTTTTTTTCAAAAAAAAAAAAAATATATATATATATATACACATGAAGGGGCTGTTTTTTCAACCTTCGATAGGCTATAAAAAAAGATACACTGACAACAAAGTGATTTTATTACTAAAAATTGGATTGTATCTAACTTAATTTTCTACATAATCACCAAAACAATTGAAGCATTTGTCTTATTGTGACACTAGCTTTCTGAGAAGTTTGCTGCCAGTGAAGGTAAAATACATCTTGACAGTCTCCTGAAGTTCTTCATTGGTGGTGAACCACCATGCCTTCAGTTCTCGAAAGAGGTGAAAATCGCTAGGTGCTAGGTCTGGATTATGCAGTGGATGGTTGAAAATTTCCCACTTGAATTGTTTGAGAAGGTCTTGTGTCAAGTTTTGGCACAGTGAAGTCGTGGATCAAAGCCATGCCAGACGAGAGCATGCTTCTTCGTTTGTTCTGGATCATTCTGAGGAAGCGATGTAAAGATTCACAATAACAAAAAAATAGCAGGACTTTGTTATTGTTGTTCTCTGCTCCATAAAGTTCACAAACAAGACACCATTATTGTCTTAAAAATTTGTAGCCTTGTTTTTCTCAGTGTCTGTTTGAACTTTTTCGGCTTGTTTGGAGAAGTAGTGTGCATCCACTGCTTAAGATTGTTTTTTGGTTTCTGATTGTCATACTGGATTCAAGTCTCATTTCCAGTAACGATAGACTTTAAAAACTCTTCACCTTCATTATTGTAACGCATAAGAAACATAAAGGCTGACGCCATTTGTTATGTTTTGTGATTGTCACTGAACATTTTTGGGACCCAACATGCACATAGTTTCTGGTATCCTAGGTCTTTAGTGACAGTTGTGTTCAGAGAAGATCTTGAAATTTCTGCAGCAAGTTTACTTATCGTAAAACTTTGTTTGTCACAAACAATATAAACACACTCAACCAGGTGTACAGTAGCGACAGACTTGTGTCCTTGCCCACCTTCATCATGGACATCCATTCGCCCTTCTTTAAATTTCCTACACCATTCCCGTACAATACCATCCATCACCCATAAAGTTTTCACCATACACTAGGCTCATTCTGCAATGGATTTCAGCAGCACTATATTCTTCTGCTTGCAGAAAACTTATCACACTTTGCAACTCACACTTGGCAGGAGATTGATTGTAGCAGCCATGTTCAATTGCCTGTAGCTCAGCTCAGACTGATGCAGTGGCAGAGGTTGGGGGGGGGGGGGCACAGCATGCAGACCTGGCTCCTGAGGTTGAAAAAAAAAACAGCCCTCATATATATATATATATATATATATATATATATATATATATATATATATATGGTGGCGTTTTGAATGGATCACTAAAGTAGAAGTTAAAATTTGTTTTCTTGAGAAAGTTTGTGAAAGATAGATAATTTGAAATGTTATATCTGTCAATTTACACTGTACAGATACCATACAGAAATTATTATTATGGGGGAGATTTTGATATGGCTTAAAAATCGTTATCTTGACATATTTTATAAAACTGTCTGAAAAATTTTTAGATATTTGCAAAATTTCAGTATCCCCTCCCTTAAAAACTATTTACACCATTGATTGATTGTTCTTCAAACCCATTGATTCATGTAAGAATCAATAAAAATTAACAGCTCAATTTTCATCCCTGCAGTGTGACTTTCTGTTTATTTTTTTCTATTTGCTGACTGTAAGAGCATTTATTACTAAAAATAGTTTATGTACTATTTTCTGTGCGTTCCGTCAATTTTATTTTTTATTGACGAGATCTAGTTTTTAGTTTTGTTTTTTATATTGTTTATTTTTATGTTATGTGTTAGTTCATTAGCAAGACTCAAGTTGCTTTTTAATTGTGAAAAAATGTTATTAATCATATTTAAACTCTTATTAATTAAAAATTAATTTAAAAAAAACAAATTATTATTTTAAAATAACTTCCATGTACTGAAAAAATCAGTATTATAAAACATTGAATTGAATTGAATTCAGATTCATTTGTGAAAAAATTAAATTTCCATATATATATATTTATTATATTATATATATTTATTATATTATATATATTATATTATATTAATTTATATATTATTATTATTTATAAATTTTTATGTTTTATAGATGGAATTGGTTAATTTCCAAAAGCCATGTCATTTATTCAGTATTAAACATGTGTTCTTAGACAATAGTTATCAGAACACTTTCTTTCTCTTTTAGAAGCACAGGCAGTTAATTGCTTGTTGTCCACATAAAATCTAAACTTAAGGCTTAATATGCCTTCACCATGTTCTGACATTAATTGATGATCAACCTTGTTTTTGGTTGATGGCCAAAGGGAATCTTTCTATTACTATACTGCTAATGTTTTAGATTTACAATTCCCCTACAGACATGATCCTGCTTGATTTTATTATTTGGTTAGTAAATTAATATTATGATACTTATTAATCTGACAAATTTTTTGTCTTGATGGTCAGTCAATTACAAAAATTAATAAATTAATACTTTTTATGGCAGACTGAACTAAAATGTAACAGACATATTACTTATACCAAAAGGTTTCTTGTGTATAGTAATGAAAGCCCAAACATACTGTGCAAATTCATGAATAAGCTTACCAAATTGAACTTATGAATTCTGTATTAACAGATAAAGAAAAAATCTAAAAAAGTCTTTGATAGATGCAAAGAAGTTTCTACAAGTAGAAGATTCAATCAAAGTAACCACAGGTGAGTCAGAATTCATTCATTTATTTTATGGATTGCAATACCAGACTTCATTATTGGAAAGAGGAGGAAGATTCAGTTGCTGATCATCACTATTATTCACTGCTACATGATGGTTTATTTTTGTGTAATTTTGGATTAAAATAAATTGTGGTTGTATGACTCTTTTTTTAATATTCATTCATGTTGCTAATGACCTTCATGGCATAGTGGTAGCATCTCAGTTTTTCACCCAGAAGTTTTGGTAAGAATCACAGTCATGTTTGGCATTTTTTGAATGGTATAACATTTCCATATCTGTTCATAAGTTTTGTCAGAACTACTTGACACATAACATAGAGCACAATGTGGTATGATGATTTACACGAGACCAGTGTAACATAAATTTTTCCATATTAAAAAATTGTTTTATATCATTTAGAAATCTATTATAACGCCAAAAAATAATCAAGCTCTTGAACCTTTTTTGAAAATAAATAAGATGGAAGACTTTTAAATGGATGATGAGAAAAAAGTAGTTGCTATGAAGGTCTTTCTGTTCCTCCGTGTCATTGTACAGTAAAACTATACTGAAGAAAGGTGTAATAAGAAAGTAATTAATGACCGTTGGCTTTCTGTTTTTTTATGTTTATAGTTTTATTCAGTTATTAAAACTGGTGAACTCTACAGAACAGGGTGATCTTGATGTTGGGAGGAGGGAGAGGGTTTTCAAAATATGTCAAAGGTTATAGGTTTTAGCAGGAAAGTAATTAATACAAAAAAACTAATACGTTTTTGTAATAAGTCCTTTAATAAAGATTACAAAATTCCATCCAATTTAGTCTTTCTCACTTCATTCAATAAAAAATAAATGGATTATTATGTGTCAAATGTTTTCATTTTTTGACTCTTCAGATTATTTCAAACACTGGTTACAGCTTATATAGAAAAAAAAATATATAAATGTTTTCAAGTTGATAAGTTAAAATATCACACTAATGTCATGTTTTTAGGTTAGACAATTCCTGAGATATGTGAAAGGGCCTTGTGCATCAGTTGCCAGTTTCAACTAATTGCAGAACCATTTGAACAATCTTCCCACCAGTTTATTTAACATACAATTAAAAAAAAATCATTCAATTTAATTAATGAATTTTTAAATAATACTAATTAATAATAAATGATTAATGATAAAAAATTAATTAAAATGATGCATGATTAATCTTCAACATGTTCAAAAATACATGTGTTCAAAATAATTTTCAATATAAACTTTAAATACATCTACTTTATCTTATATTGGAGTGATCTATACAATTTATTTTTGTTTCAATAGAATAAAGGTTTATTTAGACTTATAAAGTCAGGAGGGAGAATATTTTGACCGATACAAATATTTTCCCTCCAATTATACATTGTAACAGCAAAGAGTGAAAACTGGTACTACTACAGAAAGAGTTGAATCCTAAGAAATTGTCTGTTTATTTACTTCCTATTTATTGAATTCTACAATATAAAATAACTCAGGTTAGTATTATTCACTTATAATAAAAGACCCATAACAATTTAATTTATATTTATAAGTAATTTTTTTTCTACTAAAACAACAGGGTAATTGGGAAATTACACGATTACTGTCTTAATTGTTCATTAACCGATGGTGGTATAGTGGTCACCATAGTGTCCATCTATCGATATCTTAATTGTTTAGAAAGAAACCATGAATGTTGTCTACCTTCAATAAAATGCATATTAAACAAGGTGGTTTGCTGGTGATAGGCACCACTTTTGCCTTACTCCTTTTCTTTCAGTTTGTTCATACTTTAATTTCACAGATACAATAAAGTACACTTTAATTTACTTATTTAATGTAAAAGAAAGTAATAGTGCAAAATATGTGTAATATATTTATTCATATTTGTGACAACCATCTAATGCCCAGTTCTAACCACCCTATTATTTTTCTTTGATGAGATGAAATTTATACATTAATTCAAGTATTGTTACTGCTAGATTGAAAATAGTAACACTATATTAAAAATATATTTAAACATCAGTTGCATTTTAAATTCATGTATAACATACATGATGATATATATGTATTACCTTATTTATTATCACAATACTGAAAGTAGTAATATTACAATATTAATTCCATTATTTTCTAGAGAAAGAAAATATAAGAGGCAATCACAGTCTGGTTTTTATTTTTAAAATTTCTTTCTTAATATATTTTTATGGTACTTGCGTATTAACGCCACCGCAGCTACAGCTTTATTTAAAAACAAAGTAGTCAATCGGATTTCGGTGGAAAATGAACATCTATTAATTTTAATAAATGGTTATTTATATATATTTATAAACCAAACTTAACCTACGCTCGCTAACCTTGACTAATTAATACCGTAATTTTTTGAGTATTTAATAAATTTAGTAATTATTGCAATTATTTATTATTTATTTAAATAATCAAAACACTCCTGTTAATTAGTCAAGGTTAGCGAGCGTAGGTTAAGTTTGTTTAAATTATATTTATAAAATAAATAAATATAAATAACCATGTATTAAAATTAATAAAGAAATCCGATTAATTAATACCGAAATCCGATTTATTTTATATATGTGTTTTATAATTTTATTTTGAGGATTAGAACACTTCTCAAAAGCAATATTCAAAATTACTTCTTGAAACACTTTTGGGAAATGTTTTTACTGTTACATTTTACCTCATTATCATATCTGGTGGTTTAGTTTTTGTTTTAATATATAATATAAATATATGCATCATGTACCACTGTATGGTGATTGATAGTGTTACCTTTATTCAGAGGTTCTGGGTTTAAACCCTGATTAGACATAGCTTTTTTTCTAAAAGCTACAAAATTTATTATCAATAACCATTTTGGGCATCAGTCTGTTGGTAGTAAATAAATAAATAAACGCACACTTTGTATCATATTTAATTATTTATCATTGCCATTGTTCCAAGCTCAACAGCAGAGTGATCACATCTCTGTTTCATCCTAAAGGATGCAGGTTTAAATCTCTGTTATCTGTAGTTTTCACTTACCACAAAATTCATATTTAAAAAAAGATTAGAATGTAACTGTAAATGAGCACTATCCTTTCATTAATAAGTTAATAAAAGTGTAAACATATAGTCTCCTATTGTAGTAGAAAGAGTAAACGCCCACTAATTTTAAAAATTACAAAAATTGAACTTTCTCCTTATTGCTGGCCAGAAAATTGTATTAAAAAATCTAGGATCAAGAAATAAAGATGTTTTTAGATTTGTCCTGATACCCTTCAATAAAATTAAATGTTTTCAATATTTTTTTAATCTTAAAATGGGGTTTCCTCTAGATCCTAGTAAACTTTAATAAATTGTTGTAATTCTGTTACCATAAGTTAATATTAAGTGATGATTGGGCTTGGGCTGATCATGTATTGTTAATTCTCCAAATATTTTAAACAGTAAAAAAAAAAATGATGCATTAAAATTAGTTTCATTTATTCTTTTGGTATATTTTTAATATCAAATCCTTAGCAGATAAAAATGTGTGTGTAACCCCTCACATAATTTATTTTCTTTTTTAGGAGGGGGTTACAGCTCATTACAGCTTTGGCCTCCTACAAAACAGCTGTCCAGGTTCCTTTACCGACAAATTTTCTCATCCTTTGTACTCTAGTGCAAAATCACCTCCAACCACCCATTTCCTAACTGCTCTATGTCTTTTGCATCTTGTATTAAATCTTTCTTTTAAAATTATCTTTGGTATTCTTGTATTGTCCATTCTACATATTCCCTATGCGTCTAATTCTTTGAGATTTAATAACCTTCACTATGATCCAAATTAATTCATTTCTCAACTTTGATATAAACAGTCTCCTCCCTTCACCATACTCGACTGGTCAAAAAATTCTTTGCTGCACTTTACTCTCACATTTTCTAACATTAGTTCAATCTTTTTTAACCATACATTAAAATTTGTATTGCTAAACTTTCATACGCTTAGGTGAAAGCTCAAATAATAACTGTTTATTTTAAAAGTGATTATCAGGGTGTTAGTTACATATTAGTAGTAATACCTATAGATGAATTCTTCAAAATACTTATATTATTTTTTAAATTATCAACCTTATTTCTGAATATAACTGATTAATGATTAAAATAACCTTACTTATGTTTATTCAGTTTATAATAATTCTATTTTTAAAACCAGTAGTATAATTATTATTATCATTTTATTTACTACAACTGGTATATTCATAGGGATGTATATTGATCATTATTTTTAAAATAAAATATGATAAGGGATCAGTCATATACTGATAACTTTATTGAAAATGTTTTTAATTTTGATAACAATCATTTTAATATTATTATTTTTGCAAAGTATAACTTGTCTGTTTGTTAGTACCAGGACAGAAGTGTTACTGTAAAGATGAATGAAATTATTTTGTGTTTTTTTACTATTTTATTATTTAAAGGTAATTTATCATTTTTTTCATGTGTTCTGTTATCTCCTTTATGATTTAAATTTATTTTAGTGTAATACAATAATATTTAATCAAAATTTGCTTTTTTTGTGAAATATATTTGTGAATTCAAATTTTTGTGTTGTAAGTCTTTTTACATTCTTATACAGGCTTCTCTCCTTTTTCAACATGTTCTGTTTAAAAATAGAAGTAGCTATTGATGAAAAGCATGTGTATTTTTTACGTGTTGCACATCTTTTTCTTAAAATTGATAAATTTTGATTTCACTTTTTTGTTTAGAGAAAGAAAATTTTTCTTCAAAAATTATATCGCCCATATAAATGATTTGAGGATAATTTATTTTTTTTTTTGTTGTCATTACTTTTTACTGGGAATAATGTAACATAAAGATACAAACCCTAATGCCACTTTGGTATTCAAATTATTTTTACACTGTTTCAAGAGGATTACCCTGAAAAAATAATGCATTCCTAAACTCCAGAGAACCAAACTTTATGCTTTGTAAACTAGTTGCCTTTGTAAATCTCTTTCATTATTTTTTCATACAGCACATTTTTTTATTAGCCTGTCCATATTTTAAATAAAAATTAAATTAAATTATATTGACTTACTTGTATTGTTAATTAAATTAAAGAGTCTGTAAACATTTTTTTTTTTTATTTTCAGTAATTTTAGGAAATATTAATGATGGAAAATTACAAAGCAATTCACAATATGTGCGATGCTTGCTACTTGAAAATCATCAAGATCCATGCATCATAATTGGAGGTAATGATCTTTCTGAAGTTTTATTAAACCTTCGTATTTATTATTTTTTTATTTAATATCAGTTTTTTCTGAGAATTTTTTAACTAACGATTGTCATTTAATTGTCTTCTCGTGAATAAATGAAACATTGTAAATGCACAAGATTTTTTTAATTAATTTTTTTTGTTAAATAAAAATAAAACTAAAGAAGGCAAAGAGTTATTTTATAGCCAAATAAAATTAATATATTATGCATTTATTGATTTTCCAAATTGTAATCACTGACTTCAGTGCATTTTCAGTATTTTTATACTATTTTTTTCACTATCTTTTCAAAATGTTACCTACCAGTAATTCAACCATCTATTAACATTGTTCTTCAGGCCTTGATTGCATTTAAAATCTATACAACGCAAATCATTTTTTTTTTTTTTAATTAAAATTTGAATATTCCAGACAGGAGCATTTTAGATTGACTCCAGTACACCTTAATTTAAGGTGAATGTTACAAAAAAAGTTATGTAAATCTGAAGCAGCTTTTACTCAAATAAGCTTCTTCAAAAACTCAAAGAAGTTCTCTATTCTTAAGAAGCTAAATTTTAAACAACTTAGGATCAGGTAAAATTTTCATAATTTTCTAAAAGAAATCAATTTAGTTTTTTGAATGCATGTTAAATTCATGATAATAATTTAAAATCATGATAAAAATAAGTATTTGATTTTTATTTTTGGTCTCAGGTAGTCCTGTTCCTGAACATTTAATAAAAGTATTTATAAGTCTACCAGAAAATGTTAAAAAAGTTATTAAATCAAATACATTACTTCATAAGAATACAGCTGGTCTTACATTTGATGAATTTAAGTCTATTCCAAAAACATTTTGGTTTCTTACACCGGTAAGTTAAAATATTTTCTTAAGTAGATTAATACTTTTTTTTCAGAAGTACATCAAAACTTGAAGAATCACTCAGTATATAGATTAAGAATGCGTCAAAGTATGGAAATCAGAAGTTAAAATAAAATGTAATTAAATATTCCATAATGTGAATCCAGAAATACATTTTTTTTACACTTTCTGGAAAGTGATGTATTAATTTGTTTTATATGACTGGGACATTGTAATCTATTTTGATACCAAAATATGTTAGTAAAAGCTTCCTAAAGTAATGTCTCTTTGAAATTGATTTTGATTATCAATTTAATTTTAGTAATCATGTTCTAACAATAAATTTTCTGAATAGGACAGGCTTTCTGATAGTCACGATATGTTTCTGATACATTTCAATATTTTGAATTTTATTTTTTCATTATTCTGTTAGTTGGGGATGCATAATTAAAAAAAATATTTGTAATAAAATAAAAGATAATTCCTCAATTTTAATAGAATTATAGGCTGAAATACCCTTTAGTGTGTAAGAAATCTGTAAAAATATTTTACAGGAAAAAAATTATTTTATGAATGAAATGATGTTAGAACAATATTTAAATTAAAAATTTTTCTCTGAAAATTCATTATCTTTTTTAATTAAAAGTAGCATTAAAACACTCCATTTTTTTACCTACAAAAAAAATGGAGAGTTGGAGAGAAACCACTACATATATTGTACCTTTACCTGCTGTTAAACCTTTACATATATTGTTATTTTTTGTGTGAAAACTGGGTAATATCAATTCAAATTTTTATTCCACTTTAATATTTGTATTCTTATGTAAAATATTCATAAAATATTCCTGTAAATGTGCATTTTTATTCCACAAATAATTAATCTAACTGGTTAGAAGGACATAACTCTCTTAACCTGTTTGATGCACAGTTATACCAACCTCTTGCTGTAGTCATAACAGTGTTTCTCAACCTTATCTTTTTCCTGTTTAGCCTTCAGTAATTACCTTTCATATAATACTTCAGAGGATGAATGAGGATGATATGTATGAGTGTAAATGAAGTGTAGTCTTGTAAAGTCTCAGTTCGACCATTCCTGAGATGTGTGGTTAACTGAAACCCAATCACCAAAGAGCAACACTGGTATCCACAATCTAGTATTCAAATCAGTGTAAAAATAACTGACTTTACTAGGACTTGAATGCTGGAACTCTCAACTTCCAAATCAACTGATTTGAGAAGACCATTAGACCAACCCGATTGGGTTAAAGTGTTTCTCAACATGGGGGTAGTGATCTCCATGATGGTTGGGGAAATACAAAAGGGGAGTCATGAAATTAGCCTACACCTTTATACGAAAACAATAATGAAATCATTTTATGAGAAAAAAATCATTTATTATAAACATTTATAAGTAAACATGTAAAGAAAATAAATTAATGAGATGATTGTGTTTTTTGTTAACATTGTGCAATGTTAACGAAGTTCTGGGCCTGGTGTTTTTGTTTCTGAGAAGTCTTAGTATTTTTCATACTTTTTAATAGTGTTAAATTTTTTTGTACTGTAATGAATTTCATTTAAAATTTTTATTTTTTCTGTTATCCTAGAAGGAGCCTTTTCACTCCTATCGGAGTTCATTAAATTTACTTTAATTTTGTTTTAGCTTTATATCTGTATAGTTGTTCTTTTTTGAATATTATTTATTTTTAAGTCTTTATCTGTGTTAGTTATAATAATTTTTTTAGTATGTTAGCTGTGACAATAGTTGTATGTTTTTGTGTTTAATATTTTAGTTTAAGTTTTAATTTTTGTTGTTTTATTACATTTTATATTTTGTATTTATATTTTATATTTTTGTTTTCTGGGCGATGATAACATAAAAATGTTTTTCGCCCTGTCCCCAAAAAAAACCGTTTCACAGAGGTAAGACGTGGGGAAAGGAATTAATATTTTCAATGTTTTTGTGACTAATTTCCATATTCATTTCAACGACCCAAAACGTATCTAAATCTTCAGTTGTGAATTATAGTTGTAACATTTTATCGGCAGACAATTCGATGAGCTGGTCGTAAATCTCAACTGGTAACTTAGCAGCTGCAACAACGTTTTTACTGAATGGATTCAGTACCCATCTCTTCGAGAAATAATTTTTATCTCCGGGAAATACTTCGCACATTGAATTTTTAGCTCACGCAAATACATCTTCATGCTATCCAAGTGTGGTGAATAATAGTATCTTCTTCATCCAAATTTTATTCAGTATAATCAAAAGTGAGTGCAAACATAAAAATATTTGCTCTGAAGGCGAATAATCCAGATATCAAGCTCTTTAATGAAAGCATGAATTTTGTCTGTCATTAATAAAATGTTTTATCACGTCCCTGTAAATTCACATTCAAGTTGTTTAAATGTGAAAATACATCAACTAAGTAAACCGACAGCAACATATACTCATTATTCTGTAAAAATATTGAGAATGGCGTTTATTATCCTGGAAAAATATTATTAATTCATCTCGCAGTTCCAATAACCGGGTTAACAGTTTCCCCCCCCATTATAACCATCTTACTTCTGCTTGGAAAAGAAGAGATTTTTCTTTTTGACCATTTCATCGCAAAGTTTATCAAACAGCCTATTCTGTAATAGTCGACTTTTAACAAAATTTAACTATTTTTACAGCTTTACAAAGTTTGTTTGAGATTTTCCGGCAAATTTTTGTGGCAAGAGTATATCAGCAAAGGAAGGTGAACGTCTATTCCGCCCTTTGTATAAGACGATCTTTTAATTTTTTCAGAAATCCACTGTTCTTCCTGTTTATTGCCTTTGCACCATCACTACATACTGCAACACATTTTGTCCAATCTATGTTATAGTTTTTAGTAGCTTCGTAGAAAACATCAAAATGACATTGTCCTGTTGCACGACCAGATATTGATTTTCAAAACAAAACAACATACAGTAAACCTGAGTTAACGGAATCCTGAATACAACGGGAAATTTCCTTGGTTCCGTGAATTTTACCAAAGATGTGATGTTAATTTTCCCTGAGATAACGGAAACCTGGCTGACGCGGAACGGAAAAAATCTCACGAGTTTACCGAAACGTTCTTTGAGAATCGTGTAGAGTACTGTAATTAATGCAAAAAATACGTATACCCATTTAATGCTATAATAAAGTACAGTACTAAATTTTCCCACGATGTATAATAGAATACTCTGTACAGTATTCTATATTGCATACTGTATACTCTATAGATTATACTGTACTACTCTATATTGCAAATTATTCTAGATAAACAAAAATAAAAATTAGTCATGGAAGAGTTGTAACTGATAAATTCGCATTTAACACTACATAAATGTTTACATTTTCAGTAAACTTGTCGCCAATCATAATAGGCGATGACAGACAGACAGTGTTAAAACCTTTTACAGGCGACGAATAGTCATTGTTGTTTTGGCTACTTACAGTAAACTAGCCTTTATGTCTACTGCTTTGTGAATCATCATAACTTAACACACCCATCATTCCTTATTCAAGTCAAAATTTTTATTTAAATTAATTATGTAATAGCACTATACGTAACTTATCCATGTCTCGTTTTTGTTCATTACAACAAAGTCTTTACTGTGCGTGTGTGTGTATGCATTTTTGTTTTCGGTTGATTCGCTGAATTAGTCATTTTAATTTTAATTTTTTATTTTTACGGATCCTTCTTACGGTTCAGTACCTAAAGTACAAAACTGTATAGTGCGATTGCTAATTTAGTGTTCTTCCGGATATTGTGTATTAGTGCAACAAGACGACATCAAAAAAAAGAGTTGTGTTGGACAAATACAAAAATCAAGGTAATTGAAGCCAGCGAAAAAGACTAACTGTCCGTTAAAACTTAGTCAACAAATCTGGCGTAGGTAAGATTCAAATCTGTGAAATTAAAAAAAATAAAAACAAGTTAAAAACTGAATGGTTAAAAGGGAGCGGTTCAAATAAAAGGCATGTGCGAAAAACTGGCAACGAAGAAATAAACAAAATTGTTTGGAAGTGGTTTGTGAGTGCGGGGAGAAGAAAGTTACCGATTTCAGGAGAATTGTACAGCATCAAGCAAAGGAAATTGCAGAGAAATTAGGTAGCACCAATTTCAGCATTTCAAATGGTTCTCTGGAAAGTTTTAAAAAGCAGCATCAAATTGAGTTTAAAGAAGTATGTGTGTGACGAGACAGTAACTGACTGGAAAACAAAACTTGCTACTTCGACTGAAAATTACGAACCTAGAAATATTGCAAACGGGGACGAACCAGACTTTTTTATCGTACACTACGGAGTAAGAATCTGCTTGAAAGGAGAACGTTGTACAAGAGGGAAGCATTCCAAGGAAAGGTTGATAGTTTTTGTTTGCGGTTTTATGACGGGAGAACTGGAAAAACCGCTCGTTATTGGAAAGGTTGATAAGCCGAGGTGTTTTAAAAACATTAATAAATCCTCCTGTTGTATGGAGATCCAACAAAAAATCATGGATCACGTCGAGTACTATGGAGGAGTGGTTGCATTTAAAATTTACCAATTTATATAAAAAGGACTTTTCATATCCATGGATTCATCATCAATTAATTTATTAAAACACTATATTGCTATATTGGATAATGCATTTACCCTTGTTACTTGTTAAAACAGATGGTTATTTATTTCTTCATTTAGTCTTAACACCACTGTAGGCTTATTGCACAGTTTTCTACTAATATATTACAGTTTTATATAGAAAAATCCACATATTACATATTAAACATATATATATATACTAGAAAACTCGTCATGGCCCGCACTCAATGGTTACTTGCATTTCCCGTGGCGGTCAGTTTTTTAGTCAAGTAACCGGAAGCAAGTGTAGCCAATTACGTTACACATACAGTAATAGTGGCAGTGTCTGTGTTGGTTGAACTGCCATTCCGTACACCATCACACACATTAAAAAATAAAAAAAACCCAAAAACTGTTTTTAGGTATTTATCTGAATAGTATTTGCAAGCCCAAATCTAGTGAAAATCTTGTTTGTATAGTCAGAAATGTGGAATATTTGCAGTCATTGTTCAAATTTTGTTTACCTTTCTTCACCCCTTTCAGCATTGAATTTAGAAAATTTAGAGATTGGTTTTTGATATTTATATGAAGATTACACGTACCAAAAATCAATCTGATATCATCATTTGTTACCTAGAAATTAAAAAATTTGCTAGGTTTCAAAAGAATTGGAAATTAGTTTTTAGATGTTCACATGAAGATTACACACACTAAAAATCAAATTTATATTCATTTGTTACAGAGATTTACAATCTTAAGGGTAGATACAGTAAATAAAACAAAATACCCTAGTACTAAATACACTAATTTCAAATCTTGAAAAATATAATTAAAATTAAGTTAAATTGATTTTTAATCAAATAATCCAAATATCCCTCCTATGTAAAGATTTTATGTAGAAATTAGGTAAAAGAAAAAACCTCTGTCATAAAAGAGAAAACTGTGCTGATTGTTACCAGCCTATTTTATATTAACTACGAACTTAACAAAAAAGATATACAAAAAAACAAATGAAAAAGAAAACAAGTGAGTACTGTAGCAAGAAACAACCAAAATATGTTCTTAGTATTAATTAGAAGAAAATACTAATTGTGCCTAATAACATTACCTAATACATATGTTATGCCTAATACATATGTAAATACTAATTGTGCCTAATAGCATTGAAAAGCATATAACATTTTGACCATTGGTTCTTAAAGTACCACTCGTGTAAATTACAGATCTATACCATTGAACTATTAAATATATATTTCATGTATGTAATATGCAATAAAAAATTACAATCTTTTTTGAAATATCTATTTATTTTTACTAAGATCATGTATTACGATTTTTTTTATTACAGATTTTTGATCATTTTTTACAAAACAGCTTCTGCTGTGCTTGTGGTTTGATAAGTTAAGATTTCATTATTTTTATCCAAAACTGAAAAAATGCCTTAGTTAAGAGTCCTTACCAATATATTTGCAGATATTTTTAATAGCTTAACTAATGAACAATATTCAACATTCATGTGAACTTTGAAGCATCAGGAAAAAATAGGACAGCAAAAAAATCCAGTGATTGTCTATAATATGATTTCATGATTCTCTTTTAATTTTATTGAAAGGCCACCATTTTTTAGAAATTATGTAATAAAAGGGATAACTGTAATCATCAGTAAGTTTCTTTTAGAAACTATTTTAAAAAATTGTTTGAATAGCTCCCATTGCCATACAAGAGGATTAGGGTTCAAAAGTCTGCACAAACCATGAACCATCTGCCTGACTACACTTTTGTCAACAAAGGATTTGAATGTGGATTGGATGAACTGATAATCAAACCTATTGTTTCTTGTTGAATTTTAGTTCTAACCACACTAATAGATGAGTATGTGGCAATTGTCTTTTCAGTATTCCACAGTGTGCATATACCATTTAGCAATCAGAAATCTTATATTTAATTAGATCTAATAACTGTTTTTAGTTTAAATAGAAAACACAAGCTAATTTATCATACATACCTCAGGGAATTTTAGATGATATTTTTCTTATTTCAGTTTGATTAGTATTGCACATAAATGTAATAAAAAGGCCTGTCTGGTCGTACTTCTGTATATAACACATAGTATCTTGCATTTTTTCATGCGTATATCTTGAGCCTCTCCCAAGATTTCAAGCAAATTAACTTTCCCATTATTACAACAGAAACTAGAATTTATCTCTCCATACAAATTTTTAGCTTTACAGTAAACAATGCTAATCAAACTGTCTTAAATTTAGTAATTTATCATTTTCATAATGACATTTTGATAATGTTTGGATTATAACTATATGCAAATTTACTCTGTCTCCCAATCCAGGAGTATGATTTCATCAGGTTCATTATTATTTTTTTGTAGGAATAACTGACTATTCATTCCTTTTAGCAATTATTGCTCATTTATAAATTTAGATGATAATGTTTTTTTTATCCTATAAATGTAGGATAAGCCAACATATTTAATTTTCTAAGATTGGTCAATAAAATTCATACTTTAGGCATCAAACAATGATCTGACAACCCATTTTTCATAAATCATTTATTATGAGAAAAATAGAGAGAGAGAGAGAGAGAGAGAGAGAGAGAGATGCTGATTTAATGAAGGGAAATGCCAATAACCTAGCCTTCTTTATATTTTGTAGTTAGCTTGAAGAAAAAACTAATAATGAGAAGTATAAATGTATAAGATTCATGACTCCTATGGTGGTGACAACAAATAATGGATTAAACTTGAAAGTAATTGAGACACAGTGTTACAAGAGTTTTACAGGTTTTTGGATTGAAAAGGTTACTAATGTGGACAATCTTTTAGAAATACTTTTAAAAACATTCAAATAGATTTTTATTATAAGTAAGTAAACACATAAATAGAAAGATTAAATTTATAAATAAGAGAGAAGAATGTCTGATTTAAATTAATTGTTAATTTTTAAAATGTTACAGGTGGAAAGATTATCACATTTTTCTGGAAAAGACCTGTCATCTATTATATTATCATTCCCAAATGATACAAGTATTGCTGCACAAACTGTATCAAGTTTACGTACTCCAGAACAACGGAATTCATTTTTAATTTCGGTATTTAGCAGTTCTTTTTTCCCAACTACATAATTTTTAATGCAGTTTGTAAATCTACTACCTATAGATATAATTATACTTAGATTTTTCTTTAGTCTCTGCTCATGAAGAAGGGCATGTCTCAAAATCTTAAACCTAAAATTTATATAATTACCCTTGGCCCATACCTGTCAAGCAACATTACAACCTTAGGCACTGTATATGTGAATAACAAACCATGAACTGTTCTTTCAAAAAAAAAAAAAATGTTGTTTTCATTTGGTTGGTGATTATTTTTCATTCTACAGTATGTTCCAAAAGTAATTATATTCTTACACTTATATAAACACAATATGTATTAAACGATTGTTTTTCATGCATTACAAGTAATGTTTTCTACAAAGGTCAGTAATCCTGTGTTGTGTGCAGTTTGCTTCTGCAAGCCAATCAGGCTGGTGATCTTGAGATGAGTAAATATGTCTGGTTCTTTGTTGTTCATTGTGTGTTTGTCATGTTTGAACAATTGAGGCTGTGTCTTTCAGTGTGTTCAGAATGGTTTTAACTTAGGAACAGCAAATATTTCTCATTGAATACATATTTCCACATGCACAGTAAGTACACACACACACACACACACACACACACACACACAGTGAAAGATCAGTTTTCCATAAGATTTTCAGGTATATAGATTCTTAATCGACATAGTATAAAAGCACTAATTGAGAAATTTAGAAAGATGGGATCGGTAAAGGACCACAAGCAAAGCGGTAGACTATCAATACTACAATCTGTTTCACGAAAGCATGCAGCTAACCAAAACATAACAGTAATTTAATTTAATTTAAGGCATTCCATCTGAGTAAAAGAATACTTCTCTGTACTTTTAACATAAAAACGAAGTAAAGATAACTTGTGATACAAAAATTAGAAAATTGTGATAAAGTGATATATTTATCATTTAATGATAAATATACCTATCATGCAGAAGAAAGCAGTGTGCGTAATATGGTTTCATGAAAGCGGATATGTTATTACTGTTCAAAGACTGAAGACTCTATTAAATGTTGGTATCAGCGGTTTAAGAATACCGGAAGTGTAGTACACAAAAAAGGACTGACAGACCCTGAGGAAGTTGTGGATCAAGTAAGAGAAACCTTTCAGAGAAGCCCGAATAAATCGAGTAATCTTGCGAGTTTAGAACTGGGAATACCAGAATTGAAAATTGTGAAGGCTTTTCACAAGCACCTAAAACTTCATACATACAAAATTCAGTCATTGTGTGTAAATGAAGATAACAATAAACCACCCTTTTACAATTTAGCCGTGGACATTCTTGACAAAATGAATGAAGGTAATGCATTTTTAGAGACTGTAATTTTCTCACTACCTTCCATATCACTGATCATGTTAACTGTCAATAATATAACTGTCAATTATAATTGTTGGATTTGGGCTAGCGAGAACTCTCATGTCGTTTGACAAACACAACATGATAGCCCAAAATTTAACATTTGGTGTGCATTGATTGCTTGTGAAGTTCAGACCATATTTCTTCGTCAAACCAACAGTTAGTAGTGTTACTCATGTTACAGGAGTATGCCATACCACAAACTGAAAATCAGCAATACATTGTTTAATTCCAACAAGATGATGCCTACCACACTAGGGTTTACATGTTAGGGACTACCTACAAAAACAATTTCTTCAACGTTGCATTGGCTGTGATGGACCAGTTCCCTGGCCACCTTGATCACCTAATGTTACGTCACTCAATTTCTTTCTTGAGTGTCAGAGACAGGGTAAGTTGTCAACATCAATCAACTAAAAATAAGAATTTAAAGTGTAATTAATGGATAACTCCAGATATTCTTCATAATATGAAGTGTGAAATTGAATATCTAGACATTTTACACACCACATCTCATCTGGAACTTGTTTGAAGTTAATAAATGTAAACAAAACTATTTGAAATGTTCTGTTCAACAATAAAACGGTCCTAGTCGAAACAAGGTGAAGCTCTGCAAATGGTTGCAAATGGAGGATTGACACCAAGAAAAGTGGTGCTGTGAATGTGTGTGGTGGGATTCAGTATGAGTTGCTGTCACATGGCCAACGATTGGTTCTAACCTAATCAAAAACTAATCTAATCTAATCAAAAACTGGAAGAATTATGGCAAGTAATCATGATAAAGCTATTACTTGGCAAAGAATTGATCATTAGGAAATGTGTCATCTTTCATTACAACAAACCCAGACTCCATACATCTCTAATTACACAATGAAAATTGAGAAAGCTAGGCCGGGAAATCTTTATGCATTCACCGTATAATCCTGATCTTGCTCTGTCAGACTACCTTTTTTTTTTTTGGTCATAATATTTTTCATAATAATTTTTTCAGTCATAATATATATAGTTCTACAGAACCATCTGTGTAAAGTTGACTTCAAAGGAGGCCTGTGATAACTACTTTTTTTCAAGAAAATATAGAAGTTTTACATTGATGGGATTATTATTTTACCTCAAAAGTGGCAAAAGATAGAGTCAATCAAAATGACACATTTTTTGTTTAATAAACTTCATTTGAAATATAAAAACACCTTCTTTTACTTTTGCATTATAATATAAAGAAACTTTTTCCCTGCCACCAATATACTCTATTATTATTGTTCACCTACCTGAATAAAATTACTTATTCAGTTGCTTCAAACATTTTCCAAATAATAATGAAAGTTTAACTTTTTTAGTTACCTCACATTAATGTTATCATATTTTTTCAGTTATCAATGAAATTTAATTTATCAGAAAAGGTTCAAGATGTTATAGCTGAAGCAGTTAGTACATGGAAATTAGATAGAGACTGGAATTTTATACGAGTAGTATTTGTTGGAAGTCCACTGCTTGCTCACTTCCCTCCACACTTCTTGTTTGCAAATCCATCTTCTATTACCAGATTGTAAGTATGTAAATTTGTTTCCTTACTGTGGTTGTAATTTACTTGTGAGGAAGTACTTTTATCATAAAAGTTTACTTCCTTGAATTTTTATATTTTTCATTGTTATGATGTTTCTGAGTTAAAAAAAAAGATGATTTTTAATTAAGGCTATCCATCAATTTGATGAAAGATGAGGAATTTAACAAAAATTTACTTCACTTTATTTGCAGGTGAAAGAAGTCTGCAGGACCAGGGAGGTAGTCTTTTAGCCTAGGGTGTTCAGGTCTGCCCACATTCAATAGTGGGGGGGATTGGGACTCCCCGATGATGGCATAAAGAACCCTCAAGGTATGAGTGGGTCGGAAAGTGAAGGATGCGCGAAATGCACATCTGTAACTGTTAGAGTAGGAACAGAATGGATAGCTCCTTAGCGGAAGGGCATATTGTCTATCTGGAAGAGGAATTCGGTGTATTCTAGTGAATTTGGGGAGACCCGAGTGGGAAAGTCCCAGAAGCAGGCTAGCTAGGGTGAGCAGAGACTGCTGCCGTGACACTCTGAGGTGACTGTGTTCTGCTTAACGGCGAGGACTGATTGCCTTGGGGATGTTTAAAGAAAAAAAAAACAAGATGAAAGAAGTTTATTTATTCTAAAATTTAAAATAAAATGATTTGTAAACAATTTTTTAGTAAATCTCCACTTTTAAAATAAAAAGCTAGACACATAGCTACAAATAAAAGTAAATAAAAATAAAAAATTAATAAATAGGTACAAATTTATTTAAAAATAGTTTCATTTTATTCTATTTTTTCATCAAATTTATATTGATCTGTCCAGGGTATATATAACACTACAAAAATTAAATAATTTTTTAATAGTTATTCTTATATAAAAAAAAACCAAATGGAATATCAGATTTATTTTTAAGTTTCATTTTTAAATTCCCAATTTTAAGAGAAAAATATATGTAGTATGCTTATTCTATGAATCAAGATTATTGGTTATTAAAGTATATTTTTTTTTAATTTAAAAAAAAAGATTGTCAGTATATTGCTGCTCCTTCGCTTCTATTTTATTAAATAATAAAAAAAGGACAAATGAAGTTTTTCTTATTTTTGTGTTACTTATTTCTAAAATTTTTTTTACAGAAAATTTTGATAGATTTAGTGGAGGGATTTCTAACAAAATCTGACAGAATCAGACATCTGGCTGAAGGAAACCTAAATAAAATTAATGACCCCCATCACCTTTATATAGAATTATATCATCCAATAAACTGTTGAATGAGTTTTAAAAAAATGTTTTTGAATAAAAATACTGTATAAAAATATTGATTTAATAGATTTTTATAATTTTAGCTTTTTTCTTGAAACTTTTTTATCTTAAAATCTTTTGCTTTAAAAAGAGAGTAATAAAGTTGGGGAAAATTTTCAGAAGATTACCCCACCACTATGATATGAGTTCTATAATTATTTCTAATTAAATTCTTTCAATTTGTACATTTAAAATTTAAGTTATCCAAAATGAGAGGTATTTACGTAATTAGAAGACCAGAAAAGTTCAGCTATATGATTATCTAGTTTCAGTGATCTGATAATTTGGTATATTGCTTTAGACATTACATTTAGCATATTCAAAATCTAATTTTGCTAAAATATTAAGTTTACATGGTTCAGTCACTTGTAATTATAAAAAGAAAATTTTTTTAATAGTAAAATTTATTGATTTTTATTTCAGCTCATTTTTCTTAAAAACTTGGGACAATATGAGTGATCCTGTTTGGTTAATGAAACCTGGACTAATTCAACGGATTTGGGGAAATATGTTAGCTGAAGAATATAAACCCTTATCTAATTGGTCATATGTATATATGGAACGGTAATTATATTTTATTTTTATCAAATATGTATGTATCTTACGTAAATATATTTATTTTTCCGCTCCTGTTTCTCCTTACAGCTTTTCTTTTCACATTATCCAAGTTAGATGTCATCTACAAAATTGTGATTTGCCTTATTCTGTAAGGCAAATTTGCCTTTTTGAAATTTTTTCTCCCAAGACATTTAGTCTGTTCCTCTAAGTCCTGTCAGAGCCTCTCCTAACATTTGCTGTTCTACATTATTTCAATTCTGTAACCTCTCTAATGACTCAGTTTGTCCAAACTGGCCATACTCTATGTGCAGTTTCCATTATGATATATTCTTCTGACAGCTATATACTAATAATGTAACTCACTGTTTCTTGAAATGAAACACTCATACATTGTTACAGCAACACATGAGTCAATACATTTTACAAGCAATTACAGAATGCTTGTGCATTGCTTATCATTTTCATACCTTTCCATAAAATGCTTATAGAGAATATCTTATAGTTGATTTTTTTCAATTGACACCAAAAGTTATAACTACAAAAATCAAATTGTTTTTTATTAACACTTTCAGTGACATATATGGCAGATTTATTTTTTTACTATGTACACTTCAGTAGGTGTAGTAATATTTTTTATAACTTACATTTAGAAGTAACAATAAATACTTTTTTATTCTGTTGGGTATTTATTGCATTAAATAGATCACATCAGAAATGGGCAGATAAGTTATTCCATGAATAAAAAAAAAGTAACTGCCACAGCATTTGTCTGAAAGGATCAAAGTAAATTTTGATGAAACCTTCTCAGTCCAACATCATAAAAGGCAGAATTAGTTATAAAAAAGAATGTATTTAAAGTCCACATTAATTATAAATATATATATATATATATGAAACAGTATTAAAGGAAATGTGGGGAGATGCTAAATGTTACTACAAAATTAATCACAATTCTAAAGACATTAATGAAAATTTACAAATTGATGGAAATGTACAAAATACAGGGATTTTAAACTTTTTATTATTATTCTTTAAACATTCACTTAAAAAGTAATATTGTTAACATAAAAGAAAAGCTTTTAATTGTATTTTAAATAAATTGTTGGGAAGATTTTTAAAATGATAGGTAATATATTAAAAATGACAATGGTAGCAAAATGCCCTTTCTTGTAAGTCAAACTATTGTGTCATGTTATGTAAAAACAGTTCTGTTGTCTGGTTTGACAGAGTGGATAGTGTTATCTTTATAAGAAAAGTGACTATTTTTTTTAGCAAAGATTGTACATTCATAAATATATACTCGTGGATAAACTAACATTTTTAATTTACTAAATATTGGTCTACGAGGGCTGTCCATAAAGTAACTTACATTTTGAAATAAAAAACCAACCAAATAAAAAAAAGAAATTTTATTATATACATTTGAAAGGGACAATCTTAAACTATTTTTCTACATAATCACCATTTAAATTGAAGTACTTATCATAATGATGCACAAGCTTTTCAATTCCTTCTCTGTAGAAATCTGCCACCTTAGATTTTTGGCACCCATCTTGCACAAAACTTGTGATAACCAAGCTTCTCCGATATAATTTCATGCAGTAAACTTCATGAAATTTGGGAAAATGAAGCGGGAGTTCCATAATCGTAATGCAGCAATTTTCAAGAATTTTATTGTTGATTTTCATTGTCAGTTCATCAGTCACAAGGCTAGGCCAACCACTGCGGTCCTCATCATGACATAGGTGCAGCCATTTTTAAACTGAATGCACCACTGCCTCACTCCACCTTCACTCATTATTCCATCTCCATACATTTCACAAAGTTGCCGATGAATTTCAATTGGTTTGTGGTCTTATGCCAGTAAAATCCTAATCACTGAACGCACCTCATAACTTGTGGTATTTTCTATTGAAGAGTACATTTCAATAATTCACAATGAACAAAGTAGAAAAATCAGCCTGTCATTTATATCACTGATGATGACTACTCAATCCTCTGGAATAAAATCTTTATATGTTTTAACCAATGAAATCACACAGTTGATTATGTAACTGTGAGAAATACTCATAAAAATTATATCTTATTATAGCATAAGAGATATATTTTAGCTTCATTGAGAAAAATCAGGAGCAAAAGAAAACCTTTAACAGTGAGTTCTGTTTTATTATAATATTTTGATGGTTCATTTCTTAATTACTAATAACTATTCATTTACTGTGTTTGGGGAAAGTGTATAATGCATTATTTCACAACAAAAGGGTACATAAATTTGTGGCTTTGTTTCTTTATTCTATTTGTCCCATTCTTTATTATGGCTTTGCTGCATATAAAGTATTAAAGGTACAAGAAGCACCAGCCAGTGTTGACTTCTCTGAAAGTAATGATGATGATCACCATACAGCCAATTTCTGTGATGAATAGATTAAATGTGCCACTTGTAGAGCTGAATTTCAGTGGACTTGCATACTATTGTATGGCAGTGTGTCTGGCTGAGTGGAAATGTGTTTAGGATACTAGTTTACTCTCTCTTTTTTTAAAAAACATGAATTCTGATTTTTTTGACAATAGCTGTCCATTTCCAGAAATGACTTATTCTGTCATCACTCAGAATTCAGTGATGACTTATTATGTGGTATTCTCACTTCAACTACAAATTTTTAGGTTATAATACCTACATGTAGGTTATATGCACATATTAAAAATTATTAAAATAGAGCCAGATACTGTGTTTTAATCATTTAAAAAAAAATTATATAAAGAATTAAAGGAATCTGAAATGGCTTTTTACAAAATTAAGTGTTACCAAATGTAGATACATACACAGTTACAAAAATACTATTTTATAGAGATCTTACTATCTTGAAAATCTGATTTTAATTTTTAAACGGTTATAACTTCTTATTCAGGTAAAATTTGATGAGAAAAGTTACAATAAAATCCGTTTTTTGATAGCTACAAGAGAAAATATGATGTTGGTACTTATTTATTGCATCTCACCTTCAGATTGATCTCAATAAAATACTTGTATTAATTAATATTGTAAAACAACTCCAATAGTATTATAACTATTTAACTTTTTTTTATAACACAAGACTGTGTGCTCAATTAAAGATATTTTGCAAACTTTATTATGAATAAAATGGCATTAATTAAATACTGTTATATCAGCTGATTTTATTTATTTAAAAAGGTACAAGTAAATAATTAATTTCAAGGTTAAAGATATATAAAAATGTTTGTCTCTAAATCATGTAATAAAGGAAAGTAATGAATTAATTAGGTAATAAAGTAATTTATTCATCTTTTCCAATGGAAAATATGAATCATCCTCAAAGCTAAATGAGGCAATGCAAGCATTACACAACTGGGCTGTTAAAAATCGTATGACCGTTAGCGTAGAAAAAATGTTTTATCATATCTTCTCACTGACTCACCCTGTGCCAGAAATCACCCTAAAATATGAAAGTGAAGACATAAAAAAAAGTGATAACCCCAAATATCAGGGTATTTACCTTGACAGGAAGATGACGTGGAAGAATCATATCAAACAGGTCACCAGCAAAGTAAAGGATAAGCTAAGTACTCTCAAACGCTGAACTCGTAAGAAGTGTGATAGCTGACTGTAAGTCTAAATGACACCTTCAGGATTTATATAAAATCAATGATCCTGCATGGTAGCAAAACTTTATAAATGCTGACACATCTGGCCTATAACTAGTTTAGAATCAGGCCATGCAGTTCATTACAGCTGTAAAAATAACTCCTATTCCAGCTTTTGGTCACTACTGAAAAGACTCCTACACATTCTGAGGTGCAGCAACTGGCTGTATTACAATATGAAGAATTCTATTCAATTACCTTTCATCATTTTCTTGCGAAGTTATCAGGCAGAAAATCATCACTTGAAGACACAAAAAGATTTCTTCCAGTATGTCACAGAATTAAGGAAAAGGTTTGCCCACCAGTATAAGCAGAAACTCTATTTACACCATTGTGTCATATAATCTGGAACCGTTTCTCAGCTTCACTTGATGTACAGAAGCTGGAAGTCAGGAAGCAAGACCTTATCCTATTGTCTGGCAGAAGATTTCCATTGAGCATGTGGATCAGTAATAATAAAAATTACACTTACTGCTTTTTAGTTTTTTATATTATATGAGCACTTTCTTAGTGATCACTATTTCATTAGATAAAAAAATCTTTTTTTTGAAACAGAAGAGTGTTTCATCTTCTAAGTCAGTTAATTAAAATTATTATACTGATATGCTGCTCAATTACAAATTGACAAACATTGAAATTATTAATACATTTAAAAAAATATCTAATAATAAAGAAGTGGGTGTGATCAAATTGTGTCGGAGTTTTACAAACAAGCACATTTGCAATGCAAGAACTTGCTAGTAAAATTCTTTAATAGTATTTCAGGAAGTGAATTGATGCCACCATAATTCACACACTCTATAATATTTCTGTTGTTTAAGAAGAGGGCAAAAGCAGATATTTCATTCATAAATTTGTTAACAAAATCTTTTGTTGTCATCTTATTAGAGAGATTAAGCAAGTGAGTAAAGTATAGGGAAATTATAAAGGAAAATCAAACAGGCTTCAGATCTGCATTTACATCGTTTTCATCTGACTATAGACAGATTTTTGTCTATGGAAGAGCATTTTCAGAATCGAATGGTAGCAATAAAATATTGTATAAGCAGTATTTGGAATTAACTAATTATTGAGGATAAAGTATATGTGTCAATAAAATGGGAGGTTTATGGTGCTGTGAGTAGGGCAATTGTTTCTTATGGACCAAGTCTTGGAGTATAGTATTCTGTTTCATATAAAATTCAGACCAAGGAATTGAAAGGTTTTGTTAGATTTGCAATAGACAAATGCATCGACAGCAATCGACCTTTTGTGACCTGGAGTACCAGTAGTATCCAGTGGCTCTGGGACAGAAAGGTTTTGTCTCTGTCAAACCTCTCTAGGGGTAGAGAGGTTTCATGCAATAACTGACTTTGTGACAAGGACACTCCTGCACAAAGCTAGGGAGGATGGGGTGGCGAGGAGTTGAGGGACAGCCCCCTGCGGAGCTGCCGTTCATCTGTGCTTGCACGGATGGACTTCCTCATCCTTTCATGAAAAATACTGATACCCGGTGGGTCACAGGTGCTTTATAATTTCCCTATACTATACTCACTTGCTTAATCTCTCTAATAAAATGACAACAAAAGATTTTAACAGATTTATGAATGAAATATCTGCTTTTGCCCTCTTCTTAAACAACAGAAATATTATAGAGTGTGTGAATTATGGTGGCATCAATTCACTTTGACCCGGTGGTCTTGACTCATTGGCATCAAGACCGAGTCACCGCTTCTGGGATGGGGTCCAGGAACGACATAGTCAGGCTTGGATACCTTACCTTAGGGGTTGGAGGCAGGCAAAGAAAAGATCTAACTGGTGGGCTGACCTGTTGGACTACTAGACTTATGGTTGGCGGACAGAGAGGCCCATTTGAGTAGACAACCCCCAGGGCTGTGCTTTGCTTTGTTGTGGATCCGGCCCGGGGGTAGGGAAAAAAAAGTTGTTTTGGCCTTCAAAGAACACCTCCAATTACATGCTTACTTTACATAGATATTATGTGGATTCATATGTTAAAGACGTATTATCAATATATTAAAATCTTTTTAACTACCTGCATGTAGATTGCCTTGTAAACTTGTTCATTTTTTTTCTTTGGGGTACCGTTTGCTGTAAAGAAAAGGTTAATCTGGATAATACTTACAGGGTGGAAGAATTAATAGATAGAAAAAATTAGTTGTCCATAACAAATATTTTGATAGCATAATAAATAAAATAAAGGATATAAGTAAATGGTTAGGTAGAGCAGATGAGATATAATTTCAGAGTTTGTGCATGAGATTAAATTTGGTGGATATGATTAGGGCAATTTTCATGAATGTTAAAAATATAAGTAGTATACGATTAATTCTCATAGTAAGAAGGGAAATTGTTTCTTAACTATGGACTGCACAGAGAAGAAGGAGGTATGAATCGTCTTTATGAATGATGACGTGAACAAGGATATATTCCATTTTATGGGGCGATATACTATACTGAGGTACAAGAAGTAATTAATTGCCTGAATGAGAGAAACTGGAAAAATTGCTCAGCTATGTTAAGTAGACACTAAGGTATTGAAAATTATTGATTGATAAATGTAATATATAGTTGTACTTTGGTTAAAACATAAAGATAGGCTATTTAAATTGTTTTGATCATCATTAAATTAAGGAAATGGGTTGATTTTAGTTTTTTTTTTTTTATGAATTGAATAATTTAATTTGAATAGTTGTTTAGCTTATGCAATGGAGCATGGTAGTTGATGAGTAATCATTGTATGGTGGTCACTCAGAATTTTTTTGATTGAAAATTTTTTTATAATTTTTATCAAATTAAATAAATTTTTCATTTATTTGTTATAATTTAAATTAAGGCAAAATAAAATTTACTTGTTAATCTGCCCAGTAACCACAGCCAAGAAGTCTTGTGAAATGTCTTTATTTTGAGAATTGTTTTTATTTTTACATTTAAAAATAAGCATTGTCTGTAAAATTGCCGTCTACTAGTAAAAGACTTTGTAGAATGATGCCCAATTGTTTTTGCCTAAAGTTTCAAATTTTGAGGGCATTCTAAAAGGGCCTCTATACCATTAATATTCATCAAAACAAAGTTATAAACAATTTTGTTTATTAACATGGCCATGTAACAAAAAAGTATCATCATCAGTTAAATTACAAAAAAAATTTGGGTTAGTATCAATTTTTTTCAAAATATCACACTAATTAACCTGGCAATCAAAGTCATCTTTTGAAAGTTTTTACACAAGTTGTAGCATAAAAGGATACTATTTGTTATTACAAATTTTGTGAATTGAGAAACTACTGATGGTATATTCAATAAAATCATTAAACGAGGGCCTTCAACAATACCAACAATTCATATAATGAGTTCCTCATTGATGAGAGATTTTTGGTCATGTCGAGCAGAAATGATCAGTTATACTACTCATCAATTCAAACCATTTTACTCTCTTGTGCACAATTGATTTAGTTATCTGTACTCAGTTGAGAAATCTCTCACAAACTATTTATTCTTTGAAAAAGACAAAGATTTGATTTATTACTCATAATTCTTCAGTATTGTTAATTTATAGAATTTGTAAGTTTCATATCATGTAGATGTTCTTCTGTAGTTAAATTAAGCAAAGCGTAAGATAAAAATATTTAAAATTGTTCAAAACATCTAAATTAATATTTAACAGCCGAGTTAGCATTTGATTTTGTAGTTTTGTTTCATATAAATAATATCAGCAGATTTATAGTTGTATCATTTAATGTTATGTCACAGATAATTGTGACATAATAATGTCACAAATTATCTGTAGTAGCATGTATTGTTTCTAAGCTGGCCAGTTGGTGTAATGGTTACACTTCTAGATCAGCTAGTCTTTAATGTAACCAGGCAATAATCTGGTATCTTTACTTCCTTGTACAAAGTAAAGGAAGTATTGTGATTGCGAAAAATTTTGGTTTTCAGATTTCAACGGAAATATCCATTTTGACTAGTTTCAGCGAGATGTTTCTACGTACAAAGTACATATATATCCCACATAACTCAAAAACGATTAGCCATAGAATGTTGAAATTTCGGATTTAGAACTGTTTTAACATCTAGTTGTGCACCTTCCCTTTTGACTGCAATCGACTGGACCAAAAGTGTCCAAAAAAGCCCAAAATCTAAAAAAATTGGATTTTGCAGTAATAAGCCGTCATTGAGAACTTTTTGACAATATATCATAAGTGGTACTTATTTCCAGAGTTATAGCCAAATAAAATTTAATTTATGAAATATTTGGATTTTACAAGAGGAAGGCACATCGGTTTGAATCCAACTTCATCTCCTTTTTATTTTTTTAACTTTTTTTTTAATTTAAATATATTGATTTATTAATAATTATTAACCTCTGACTATAAAAAAACCTTTTACAATATATAATAATTCAATAAGAACAATATAAAAAAAATATATATATATATATGAAAAAATATCAGAAGTTATTAATGAAATAAAATTTTATGTACTTTTCATTTTTTTTTAATGTGTATATGTCATTTAATAGATGAACAAGGAAGTCATGTAGCGACCAAATCAGTCTTTTTCACTTATCCATTTTACTTTCCTCTTTATAATATACTCAAAACCATGCCCAAAGTCATAATAATAATAAATAAATTTAAAAAAATTATATTTATCAGTATTACAAGAATATTTCTGAATATTGTTGATATGAAATACAATAAAAACATTTTAACAGCATGTTTTGTCTTGTTTGTTTTTCATGCACAGTTAATGGATATTTGCAATTTTAGTTTCTGATTTCTCAGAACAAATCATTATTGAACAATAAATTTCATAATTTCTTTTCTTACCAAATTTTACAGAAAGTAATATACTGAACATTAACTTGCTGTTTAAAAAACTAAAGTTGCATTGAAGATGACACATAACAAAAGTTTCAAAACTAATATTTTGGTAGCTGTATAAAAATGCAATTTTTGTTTTTATTCTAGTAACTCTAGACAAAGCATCTCAGTTTTTATATACTTTCTGTATAATCACCAGTATAATAAATTTTAACTGGATCAGTATTATTCAAAAATTTAATTTTTTTTTTAAGTATACTAGATTACCTCTTCATCACTTTTTATTTTTTCAACTTTTTGTAGTATTTTTCTTTCAGTTTATTATTTAAAACTTTTTTTCTTTAGATTTCACTATTTCTTACCAGGAATGTTAACGGATCATTTAGAAGATTTAAGGAAAATGAATGACACTGATTCTATTATTAACAGAAAAACTCTTTTAAATCTGCCTTTTGATATGCAAAAAGTAAGTTAATTGTTTAGTTATAATAATAAATTGATAATTTTATTGTTTCTTTAATTTTCTTCTGTTTTTTTTATTTTTTTTTTTAATGTTGGTAAATTTCTTTATTGAATGGAGACAATTAATTATAATGCATTATTTCCTACAAAAGTAGTGCATTTGTTGTGTAGTGTCAATATTGTGACATATAGATTCACTGAGGTGATAGAGTACTTATTGAATAGAATGAGACAAAAGTTAATCTATGTAAATCTCTATGATTACCTGGTTCACTTAAGATTGGGGAGAGAAATAATTCTTCAGTACAGTAAAGATACTTTTCAATTTAAATATATATTTGTGTGGCTAAAATTGATTACTGCTTCATAAATAAATAATGAATCATTTAATTTTTGTGTACATAGTGATTGTTTACATGAGAGTTAATAAATGACTCAGTTTTTTGTTACCAAATCCACATGTTAGCTTACAACAAAAAATATTTGAGCTTATTTTTTTGTTAATATGGTATAATTGGTTAATTATAGCCTCTCTTTGGTCATTCCACAGAGAGGGTATGATTAACCATTACATCTTAGCACTTCACTAACAAATATGTTCTATAGTATTATTACCCATCATGACATTAATATTATTTTCTTATTTATTATATTTAACTTTATAAAATTAATAATTAATAATTTTGTCCATAAAATTATATTTATTTTCATTTATTACTAAATTACACAAATGAGATACTGGATAGCTTAATATATTTCTATTAAATCTTCTTTCTTTAATATTTTTGTAGCTTTATATTTGTTTTGAAGGACTTCAGTTAATGTTATGATTCTTTTCTTTTGTTAACTTTTGATAGTTGTCACTTTTAACATACTTTAGAAACAAATTGCATGTAATTTTGTCTCCACATGTAGTTGTGGTCAATTTTAACATGACGTGCTAAAACAAACATTTTCAACAAATGAAAAACAAGGTACCAAAATTTTCTTACAAAAATTTTTGTATGCAAAAACTTATAAGTTATTTGTACAGAGAAAAATAAAAATTCATACAGCAAATCTATATAGTTTTCATCCATTTCTTAATTTTACATCTGTTGATATTTTTGCTAATATCTAAAGGTTTTAGGTTACTTGACAGTTTATTATACATATTGGTAGAGTTAATTTTACTACTTTTTCTATATGCTGTTCTGTTTACTATTGGAAGAACAATATTCTGACTTCTTGTTACACTAGTTATTTGCATTTATTGATTTTTCAGTTCATTATAGTGAAATTTAAGTGGCTCAAATGAAATGTTTGCGTATTTTTTAATGATAGTAGAAAATCATTATTTTTTCTTAATAATTTCAATAATCTATTTTGTAGATTTTGTATCTTTTATGCAGTTATAAATTGTACCCCATGCAATAATACCATATGTTACTATGCTCTGAAAAAAGTCTTAGTAAATTGTAAATATCGATTGCCAAGACATTATTCAACTTCACAAATATAAAAAGTAAATATTTTGTTCTCTTAATTATGAATTCAATATGGAAGTCCCATTTCATGTTAAAATCTATATTTACTACAAGGAATTTTATAAGAATCAACTCTATGGGCAGCTTGTTAACATAAATGTCAATTCTGGTAGGTCAACATTTAAGGATAACTGATTTACTCATAACCGTTCATATATTTCATTAAGCTTTTTGTTCATATTTAGTGTAGCTAAATCCCACGTATTACAAGTACCCAAAACTGCCCTATAATCTGCATAAGATGCAGTAGTAATTTCTCTAAGAGATGAATAGAATATATAGTAGGAAAACAGAGGTCCAAGTATAGTACTCTGGGGTACATCATTAATTAATTAACTTCAGAGCAGTTAAACATTTGTTATTTTTGTTGTTTGTTTTCTATTTGCCAAGCAACTTTAAAATAGATCTAATTCCACACCTTGAATGCCGTATCTATATAATTTTTGGAATAAAATTTATGATTTATACTATCAAAGGCTTTAAGCAAGTCTAAAAGGGTAGCAATTAATGGTTCTCCTAAGTACAATTGGTCGTAAATAAAATTGGTAATATAACCTAGCAGTGTTTCTCCAACATAGCTGATACTGTGGACCGAAAAAAAAGTTGCAAACCAAACTCAAGAAAGTGCAGTTGTTTTTTTAGTAATTTGCAGACTAATTACCAAAACAAGTTCAAACAATATTGTAAACTCACAGCTGTATGGCAAGCAAGTGCTCGGTTTTCTCAGTTGTATGCATTATTATTGCCATTGAAAAAACTGTTATAATGCATTTAAAGGTTGTAAAACTATGTAATAAATATAAAGAAGTTCACAAACCACTAAAATTTTTCTGCAGATCACCAATGGTCCTCAGACCACCGGTTTAGAAACAGTGACATAGCGCATCCTTTGTGCCCTTGTTTTTAATGAAACCATATTGTCTTGTCGAAATAATACTACATTCATCAATAAAGATGAAAATTTTTTTATGAATATTTTATTCCAATATTTTTGAGAAAATACTCTATTATATTTTTATAATATATAATATTTTATTATACAGAGCAAACATACTCCACTTTCCATTTGGCGAGTGATGTAATGTTACATTATTTTTCCGAATTGAATTCTATCAACTTCATTTCTGATGGAAATTTACTCCCAATATCATCATGCTTTGATTCTGTTTTATATTTAAATATCAATGCTTCCATTTCTATGAGAATTCTTACATCAGCCAATAAATAATTTACAATATTAAATTGATTTATTTATTTTACATGTTGATGTCAACCCATATTCTTTGTTGAATAAGGTTACCTTTTTGTACAGATTGTATGAATTTGATGAATTTTGTACAAATTGATTAAATTCTGTTCTTTTGACAAATATCGGATATTCTAATGTAATGTACATTTTTCTGAATATTTTAGTAAACATTTTTTTTTATTCTGTTCTACCAGGTGTACAAATATGAAACTGGAATTTTTGTATAGAAAATGATAATGAAAATGATAAAAAATATTTTATTTAAAATATTGTCCATCGCTAGTCATACATTTTTCCTACCTATCTGACAATTTATGAATGCCATGCCAAAAAAAAAATGTTGCTCTTTTGAGGCAAACCAGTCATAAAGCCATTTTCATAAGAAGTGAAGCGCTGCTCAGCAATTAAATGTCCCATCAATGCAAATAAATAGTTGAACAGAGCCAAGTCTGATGAGTAAGCCACATGTGAAAGTATTTCCCAACTTAACGCCTCAATCGTTTCCTTGACTGTTTTTGCTGTGTGTGATGGTAGGTTATCATGAAGCAAAAACACTTTGTGTTTCCCTTTTTTCATATTCTGATCGTTTTTCATGCAGTGCTTGATTCAAATCGATCATTTGTTGTCAGTAGTGTTCAGTATTAAAGGTTTCACCAGGTTTTAGCAGCTCATAATAGATCACACCCTTCTGATCCCACCAAACACAGAGCATTCTCTTCTTTCTATAGCAATTTGGCCTTGAAATCAATATCGATGGTTCACCTGGTGAACCATCATGGTAACCCATGATCTTTTATGCTTAGGATTCTCAAAATATATCCACTTTTCATCATATGTCACAATTCGATGGATAAATGACTTTCTTTTGTACCTGGCAAGCAGCATTTCACAAGTGGTTTTTCGGTTTTCTTGCTGTCTTTCAATCAGTTCATGTGGAACCCATTTTCCCATCTTCTGGACTTTTCCCATGGCTTTTAAACATATGGAGATGACTTCTCACATTACAGTTAATTTATCTGCGAATTGTTGTTGCATTTGATCATCATCCTCATCCAATAATCGCTGTCTTCAAATGTTTTCGGTGATCTTCCACATTCTTCATTTCTCATGTCAAAATTGATCTTTTTTTCTTCATCTTTTGATCTTTTTTTTCTTTTTAAACCACTCAAAGCACTGTGATTTATCAAGAGCATGCTCACCATAACCTTCGACAAGCATTTGATGTGATTCAACAGCAGTTTTCTTTAAGTGGTAACAAAAAATCAATGCTGTCTGCAAATCGTAGTTTGTAGGTACAAAACTCGACATGTTCAGTGCTAATTAAAACTGTACTGTTGTATGAAACTTGTATTGTTGTGAATTTAAAATCTTTGTTAGCTGTTAAAGAAAGAAAATGACACCAATAATGCGGTTTGATGGTAACTACATTGACAGATAGAGCCACCTATGGGCAAATTCTGGTTTCATATTTACACACCTAGTATATAAACTTTGAACAATTTTTGCCAAATTTACTTAAATTAAAGGAAGCATATTTAAATCCCTTTCCCAGTTTAGTGACTGTAGTAATTTTTGGTTCTCTATTACAGCTACTAATATTGTTTTTCATGCATCATTATATTTTCCAAGCTTTTTCAATCTTAACCTCTCCTTGTTTCTCTCTGTTTTTAGTCACTTCATTAAAAAAGAGTTTTAGATATTGTGTTTATTTGGATCATTTCATCTGGTTATGGTAAGCAGTATGTTATCAACATAACTGATCTATTTCATACATATATTTTTGAAAGCTTTATTTTAAGTGCAAACTATGCTTAGTAAAATGTTGTTTTTTAATCTTTCATTAATGATGCAACTACCCAAGAGTATACTTTTTGAGATTTTATTAATTAATTTTTTTCTTTAGTTCTAGCTTTTTCATATCTATCTGGCATTATGTTAGTAGTTAAGTTAGTTTTGCCTGATTGGAATCGAACCATTTAGTGTATTACTAATGAGGAAAATGATTAAAAGTTGTACCGTCTGTGATGTTGATTCTACTCTTCACTTTTTACATTAGGAATGTAGAATCAAATAAATTCTAAATCAAATTTTGGTGAGCGTTTGGTTATAAATGACTATTCCTAGTGGTGGTATTTTAATGTCTATTTAGTAAATCTGGATGTAGTGACATCCACCAGTGACTGAATGTAAAAAGCAACATTTTATTCTTTTAAGTGTCTTTGATTTTTGGCTACATTTTTCAAAAAAACAATGCTGTAAACCAGTTTTATCTAACTGTTTATTTAGAGAAATATTATTTGACTTGCTGAATATTTAAGTTAATCTGTAATTCTTTTCTATTTCATAATATTTTTAAACATTTTAATTTCTTCAAACAAAGCCTTTCACTTCGAAATTAGATTTAAAATTTAATTTTGTTTCTTCTAACAGACTTAAAACTAAGTAACTGTATTTATTCTACACCTAATTTTTCTTCCTCTGTTTGTTAATTTGTCAATTCTGTTTTATTTTTTAATTTATCTTGCCCTATAAGCTTTGCAACCTTGTCTTCTAAGTTTACTACAGATGAAGTTTATGATTGTTGTCGGTTGTAATAATTATAGTTTTAATACTGTTTTGTTTAATGGCCATGTGTTTCAGAGTGAAATTATATTTTATGTTTATTAGTTTGCTAACTCCCCATCGCAGCTTTACCTGTGCTATATGGTTACTTGCATTTCCCGTAATGGTCAATTCTTTTATTTTACATTCTTTAATAAAGTAACTGAAGACAGGTGCAGCCAGTCACACGTACAATTACAGTGGCAGTGACTATGTTGATTGAGCCACAACGCCATATAACTTCACACCCTTAAAAAATTGGAATTAAAAAAACCCTAAAATTTTTTTTAAATATTTATCTGAAGAGTATTTGCAAGCTCAAATCTAGTGAATATCTAGTTTCCCACCAGAACAACACATGCCAGGTACTCTATCTTTCCATTTTTTGCAAACCAACGATCGCATATTTTAATCATTGCATCAATTTGTAAATCATTACTATTAATAATCCAAATGAGGATCATATTCAAAAGCAGATCTGAACTTTAAAGTGGCTTTCCTATATTGTACAGCATCGTAAAATAAATGAATATGCTCTTCATAGTCTCATGTAAACGCCATGTATACATTTGCCTCGCATCTGTCGATTTTTATAGAAAAATTTGTAATTTTATTAATAAAAGAAAGAGATTGTTAATTAATATTTAGCAGTAAAAAAAAAAAAAGGTTTCTTTATTTAGCGTGGAGAGCCATTGCACATGGCTCCATCCATGACTCTCTCCCACTAGAAGCAGTCTCTTGCCAATTAATTTACAGATTATTTAATTTCATTTCTAAGCATAGATTATTTTTATTTATATTTTATATTTGTATTTTTATTTACTTATTATTATTTAATAATTTTATTTATTTAATTTTATAGATTTGAATAATCAAATATTTATCGCTCACAAATACCGTGAAAATAGATTGATAGATAAATAAATAAATTTAAATAATAAAATATTTATTGCCTATCACAGAACCAATATATCATATTACCTGAGAAATTGAATACAACTGCATTAACCTTACTACTACATGTAATCAAAGAAACAAATTAAAATTGTTTGATAGTCAATAATCATCGGCAGCTTACGTTCTCATGATTTTATTTTTTTAACCTTCGGTACCACTGTTAGGTATTACTTCAGTGGATGAGATGAATGACAATTTTTGTAGCGTATTAAAATGCCATGCTTGACCAGGATTCGAACCCGGGACCTCCGGAGGAAAGGCCGAGACGCTACTGCTCGCGCCACAGAGACCGGCTAATGCTATCGTAATTTTTTCCCTTTTTAGCCTACAAGAATCACCATCAGGTATTACTTCAGAGGATGATATATGTATGTGTGTAAGTGAAGCGCAGTCTTGTACAGTCTCAGGTCGACCATTCCTGAGATGTGTGATTAATTGAAACCCAACTCCTTTACTAGGACTTGAATACTGGAACTCTCGACTTCCAAATCAGCTGATTTGGGAAGACACGTTCACCCCTAGACCAACCCGGTGGGTTAATGTCTCTCGTGACATTAACCCTTTTTTTTTTCTTTTTTAAACCACCGGGATCACCGTTAGGTATTGCTTCAGAAGAAGAGATGAATGAAACACCTTTCATCCGGAGGTTCCAGGTTCGAATCCCAGTCAGGCATAGCATTTTCACACACGCTACAAATCATTCATCTCATACTCTGAAGAATGCCGAACGGTGGATCCGGAAGTTTAAAAAAAGGCCAGCGTGATTAAATAGACTGAATTTAACGCAACATGTTCGTCACCTAGCGGAGAGCTAATATACTACGTAAAAACTTGTTGCCAGAGCGCAACCTATTCGCCGCCTATTCAAGAATCAACATACTACATATGACGACGGCGAAGCATTATCTTTTTAATGGCTCTTTTTTTGTTTTTAGTGTTTTTTTTTAGATTTTTATAAATAAATATATCTACAAACCATCTCAATCATGCCAAGAAACATGGGTAAAAATTTGGTTGCGATTGATCCAGTAGTTATTTTTTTTTTAATTTACCCCGTACAAAAAACCCCCTTCCTCTTTATATAATAGTATAGATAAGCTGTAATAATATTAAAATAAATTTTATTTAGTTATTTAATTTTACTTGTAAGCCACATTTTTATTTAATAACGTAGATTAATGTAAAATAGTATTACTATTGAATAAAAAGAATGATTTCAATTAAACTAAAGCATAAATGGCAGAAAATAATCAAAATAATAATATTCATATATATCACTTTGGAAATAAAAGTTTTAAAAATAAGTGAAAATGATCCTTTTAAACTATGTAATTATTAAAAAAACTGTTTAATTGTTAAACAGGTTGTTGGATTGTTTGGTTATCAGGTTATATCAAAACGGATTTGAATACTAGATCGTGGATACGGTTGGTCTTTGGTGGATGGGTTTCAATTAACCACACATCTCAGGAATGGTCGAACTGAGACTGTACAAGACTACACTTCATTTACACTCATACATATAATCCTCTGAAGTATTATCTGAACGGAGGCTAAACAGGAAAAAAAAGAAAGGTTATATCAAAAGAACTCAGAAAATTATTATGAAATCATTAAAATCCAGGAGCTTGATAATTAATCAGACTAGTTGTAATCAAGTTGCTTTCTATGATATTAATGATGTTCATTATATACTCTTTGGCTGATAGAATGATGGTGTCATTTGTACAGCTAAATATTACTTACATTTTTTTGTTCAACATGGTATTATGTAACACTGTTTTTAAATTAATGACAGAAAACCACTTTACTCCTTACTTTCCCCAGTAAGCCTGTCTCTGGGTATATGAAAATGGATGTGCCATTTAATACATATGTAATATATAATATTACTGATACATAATATACATATATAATATTGATAAAAGTTGTCTCTTTTTGATTGTGTTAGTGATAAATTATTCACAGAGTTAATTTTCTATGTCAGTTTTTTGTAAGCTAGCTTACAGTAGATAATTTATTATATCCAAAAATGTATCTACACAACATGTAGAAAACAGGCATTTATAATTACCTTACAAGAAATGTAAGTCTTTTGCTGTATGAAAATTTTCAAAAATTTGAATTATAAAACGAGTGAAAATTGATAACTTTGGTGTGAAAGACAGAAACTATGCCAGAATACCTCATTTTGAGGTCTATTGAAAAATTCAGGTCACACTTAACAAGTGTAACCTGATGTTTTCAATAAACCATCCTTTCCTTATAAAGTTGAAGGTACTGGAACCTACCATATTTTAGTATAAATTTTATAATTTAAAATAAAAATTACATTATTTTTAATTTTTTTTTTTTTCAGACACAGTTGCTATTTGATATATTCTATTCTAAGGAAGTATTGACAAAAAAACATTTCAAAGCTTTTTCTCACTTTTTAATTAAATTATCTCCTAAACAACTTCAAAAATTTTCTATAAATGCTACAAATTTTCAAAAGAATGATGTGATTTTGAATCTTGATTATGATAATGTTAATTTTATTAGTATGAAACAGGTAAAATAGTTTTCTTTTCTTTTATTTAAGGAAATTTATTTAATTTAGTATTATTATATTGGATATTTATAAGTTAATCATAATTTCCAGTCCAATCTATTGAAAATAAATATTTCAAGTTAAATTTTCTTTAAATTAGAGAATCTCTAAATGATTCTAACATTTTTTTATTTATTTAAGATTATAATATGCAGCCCTAGCTTCCCCTTTAAACTCTGTTAAATAAATATATGGTAGTATTTGAATCAAAAATTATTTTTTTTATTGAGTGTTAGTTTTGAAATAATTAATAAAAATTAAAAAATGAGACCTAATCTTCTTTGGTTTCCTCATTTGTAAATTACAGTTGTTCTTCCATAGTATTTATCTTCTAACCTTTGCTCTCTAATTGGTTTTTATTAATTCGTAATGTACTTTTATTTAACATTTTTAATATTATTTAAGTATATTTTTGCAGATAACACAAATGTTTATAGCTGAATTGAAATTGCATGGAAAATTGAAAAGTGTTAATAGTTCACATTGGGGTTCATCGATCGGTTACTTAGGTCCATGTGTATACACGATACCTTTGCATGATTTGTTACCATATTCTATCAAACCTCCTGATGCAGTCACTTTGGAGAAAATTGAATCATCAAAATTAAGTTTTATGCAGGTAGTATTTTTTATTTATTGAGTTATAATACATTTTAAATCCGTCTACTCTAAGAAAAACTAATAACAGTAACAAACACTACAAGGTTGGCGATGGGTAGTTTTGTGAGGGAGAGTTGCTGATCAATATGGGTTGCAATGTTACACAAGCTTAGTGTTGGGGACAACACTGTGGAATATTGCGTATGACAAAGACTGTCCTTCCCATTTACCATTGGGACATCCCTGACCAGGTTGCCAAAGACTTGACAATCGAGGTCATGACCAAGTCGAAATGGTTGGTTATGGACACTGGGAATTTGGTGATAAATATTATTTTCTCATGCTTACAGGAGATTGGGCTTCAGCATTTGCCAGAGAAGACTGAAGTGATCATAGCCTTGGGTAGGTATAAGCACTCCCCCTTTCGATTTAGCCAGAACTGGTTAAATGCACTGGATCCCCAAATGTCTGTTATCCTCATGATTGTGAGAATAATGATAAATAACAATTAAAGCCTAAAAAGCTCTCTTTGCTTCATTTCCCTCGTTCTTGACGTAGAAGCTCTGATATGCTCCAGCTGTGGTAGACGAACATTCTCCTTTCCATTACCCTAGAATATTCTATATCTTGGGAAGCGGTCAAGATTGAGAGATGAAAATCTGATTCGTTATAAAACACTTAATCTATTATTTTTATGTCATAAAACGAAATCAAAAATGGTATTAAGTCTTCATCTAAGAAGAAAAATTCACAACTTCATCCCCAAGGGGGCTAGGACCTTGATGTATGACTTAAAGCCTTTTCTAGAATAACACAATTGTATCTTGAAAATTTAAAAACAATCAGTTGGTTGGTTCTCGTGTGATGTTGCAAACTTTCACATTTATTTAATAGATGATGTAAATTTATGCAAGATCTATGGTATTTTAAATAGTAATAAAACTGTTGTCATAAATAATAAGTTAAGTAATGTTAAGTAGCGCTTAAAAGGATAAACCCCTGCATAACCTGTTATCCTTTTTAAAAAAATAAACTCTACAGGATTCCTAAAAGAAGACCGTACAGTGTGGGTTTTAATATAATAAAAAATTAGTATTGTTATAATTAAACAAAATTAAATTGATTTACACAAAAGTTATTTCTATTCAACAAAAAAAAAAAATTCCAAGCATAAGGTGATGAGCTGAAGGATGGGAAATTAGTAATTGTTTAACTGGATCAGATTTAAATAAAACCATTGATAAACAATATTAGATAACGGTAATAATATTGTTACAGATGAGCAAATTATTGATACCTTGTCGGTGTACAAGTAAATGTAAATGATCAAACTTGTCTTCATAGGCATAAACTGATTTTTAAACTAACTTAAATTATTTTTTCATTACCCCAATTATTGTTGATAAAGTGCATTGTCATAAAATGATTAAAAATAAAAAAATATTCAGGTTACAGGATGAGTTGAAATGTATTTCTAATCAAGAATATTGGTGAATTTATCGCATTGATATCAGTTCATATAATAGTTTAAGCTTTGGTAATGGAATTTTTCAAAACAAATTAAAATTAGCTACTATTGGGCCATTATTTAAAAAAAACCAATTCTAATAAGTTAAGTAATCTAAGGCCAATAGCTTATCGATTTTTTAAAAACTCATTGTAAAAATTTTGAACAGATTTCTAATTTATCTTAACAGAAGAAATCTTTTAGCAAAAAAGCATTAAATATGTCATTTTCACAAAAGGAAAATCTATTAGTGATGCACTCAATATATTTTTGAAAAGTTTTATGACAGCTTAAACAAAAAGAATTAAAATAATTAGACTTTATATTGATTTTAAAAGAGTTTTCAATTTAGTCAGTCACTTGGTTTTGTTCAGGAAAATGGAAATGAGCACCATTAGAGGCAAAGCAATTAATTATTATAGATTTCCTTCCTGGCCGAAGTCAGGATTTGAATTGGAGGACAGTTAACTTCTCCTCCCTAAATATAAAAATTTGATGGTTTTAGGTAAAATTAAAATAAAATTAATTTTTTTTTAAATGTTGTTTTAACTACATAGAGTAAAATGTATTTTTCTATAAGAAAATGTTACTTCCTTACAAAACTTTACAATATGTTCTGCTGTGTGCTTTATTTTTTCCTTAATTCATTCAAGGTTACAAAATGGAAATAGTTGTCAGGGAAGGTATATGCAAAACTTACTGATAAATAGAAAATAACTAAAGTAAGTTTTTAAATATTCATCTAAGAAAATTCGGGAAAGAAGGCTCGTATCTGTTACATATATTATCTAGGGCATATACTATCTATTCAATGTTTATTTGCTTATAAATTGTTATAATTATTCTGTATGAGAACTAGCCACAGAGAGGCACATACAACAAACA
Source organism: Lycorma delicatula (assembly GCF_047948215.1). Taxonomy (NCBI): domain Eukaryota; kingdom Metazoa; phylum Arthropoda; class Insecta; order Hemiptera; family Fulgoridae; genus Lycorma; species Lycorma delicatula. The sequence goes on from NC_134458.1 coordinate 167,871,997, forward strand.
CATTTAAGAACTTTAAAAATTCCTAAAGTTAATAAAACAATTTTCAGGCATTCATTTAAAAATTTAGGTTCAACATATTTTAATCATTTACCTTACAGAATAATAGAATGTAGTATTTTAAATGAATTATGTACAAAAATCAGGTGTTTGCTTTTTTTACAGAGCAACAGCATTTTTAAACTGTGAATATAATTAGGATTATAGGTTAATTTTTGAGGTACCATACCTTAATTTAGTTATTTTTAATTTATTTAGTAAAATAAATTATGGTAATCACAGGAAATAAATATTACTGGTTGAGTTATAAATTGGTATGGTATATGGTTGATTTATTAAATTTTATGATAAATAGTGGTGTGACCACTTTGGATAATGTTGCATAGGCTACCTATATCTTTTCTTACATAAATAAATTTTAATGATACGGTGATAACACTAGATGAATGATGATTGAGCAAGTATGACTGTTATCAGTAAATGAAAAGCTGTTCATTAATTATATCTTTTAATTAAACTGGATTCAGTTATTAATAAATTGTTTTGAATTTTAATACAAATTTATTATCATTATTTTTTTTTAAGTTTCATTATTTTGTATATTTTTGTTTATGTATTTTTCTTATGTATATAGCTAGCTAAAATACTGAAAAACTGGCCAGTTTTTCCTAAGGCCAGTGATTATATCCTAAGTCAAGATCATATATTTTCAATTTTTTGTAAAAAAAGGAATAAATCAACTTTTCTCGGTTTATTCAAAATTGTGGTGAGCTGATAGTGTTGTGGAGGGATTAACTTGGTAAGATATACGAATAAAGTGACAAGAAGGGATAAGATAAAAAAATTAATATGTTTGAAGTACAGGCAAGGTTTACTAAAAGAAGAAAGCTGGAGAAATATAGACCAGGATGGCAAATGGTTTGGATATCTAAAGCAAAGGAGTAAAGATTGTCTGAAATGAACTTCAAAAATTATTAGTGGTTAGAAAAGAAAGAGAGGGAGGTCTGAAACAAGATAGAAAAATAAAGAACCAAAAGGCCTAAGGGAATCAGAGAAGCCTAGAACAGGAAGAAATAATGAAGAATTAAAGATGAAAATGTTGACTCCCATATGACATGAGAGAAGTAAAAGTAAGAAAGAAGATCACTTTTCATAATAAAACTTGATGATATTTTTGTTCATTTTATATATATGAAAAGTTTTTTGCATTAATGAATGTTACAATTTTTCTAAACTAGTAAATAGCATGTAAAAAAAATTATTATACATACACAAAATTCAGGTAGCCAAACTAAATCAAAATTTAAAAAAAAATTATATTTATGTGTTGACGATTTTATCGTTGTCACAAATTAGCTATTTAACAACTGATTTTTGAAGTCAAAGGTTTTGAGGTTCAAATCCTAGTAAAGGTAAATCACTTTTATGTGGATTTGAATATTAGACAGTGGATTTTGGTGTGTGAGTTTAGTTGTTGGGGTTTATCTCGCCATCACATAAATCTCAGGAATGGGCAGCATGAGTCTGAACAAAACTACGTTTCATTTACATATCATTCTCATCTTACTGGGCTACAGGGTTGTTTATTTTATTCAAGTTGAACAGATTGGAACCTACACATTAGGAATATAAAAATAAAAAGCAAATGCATTATTGTTATAAACTATTCCAAAATGGGAAAAAGATTCTGCCTAAAAATATCAGTGAATTTGTTAACTTTAAAATATTTATATTTTCTTATTATTTACAGATTTATTATTTAACTGGAAATGGTACTGCAATAAAAGCTAATAAACCAAGCACAATGAGATCATTAAAATGGATGCTAAAATCATTTCCTGCGTCAGACATAAGAAATATGAATGTGACTGATGTTGGTAGCTCAATATGGTTAATGCTGTTTTCTAATCTTCCAAGTGATAATGTACCAAGAACAATTGCATTTATAAGACAATTTGGCCATCTTTTATATGATTCTGGTAATATAGATAATATTTATTTATTATTTTTTCATTATTATAGTTATATAGTAATTTTTCACAATTCTAAAAAATTGTGAAAAATTATCTTCTTAATAATACTTTTAATTAATTATTGCCTCATATTGGAAATATACCAGCAAAATTCTTTTATTGACATTGATGTTAATAGAGAATTAATAAGATTTCAGTTAAAATCTGCTTAAATCTGCTTAGATTTCTTTTTAAATTTTTTGCAATATGTCTATTATGTTTTTAGCTATGAATAGTCCACCAAAAGATGCTTTCAATTTCAGGTAGTCATTGTTTTCATCCGGGTTAAAATATATTGTTTTCAAAAAACATTATAAACACATTCAGAATATTATTTTCTTCCAAATAGATATTTCCATACCATTGAAATTATGTTATCATTAGTATTATACTGTAACTATTCTAGTGACTATTTTTCATTTTCACTACTGAGATATTTAAAATTTCTCCTATTTTGTAAATTCTGAAAATTATTTACTATTCTATAGTACACAAAAACCAGATGGACAGTGGTCTTCAAACTTATGTTCCAGCTTTAAGACAACTTGAAGCTACATGAATATAATTTAGACTATGATTATATTGTATTTTCACTCAGAAAACAACATAATTCTCTATGTATTATTTATTTAAATGTATTCTGAACATCTTTGTGTCATTTACATATAAATATAAAAATTGAATTTTGTGTAGATTCATAAAGAAACTAATTGTCATTAATTTTATTAATTAAAAAAGGTAGTAGAAAATTTTGTATAAATTAGAAAGCTTCACTCGTCTTTTATAAGAGAATGTATTGTGATGATGCAAAAATTTTATTTCCAAATTTTATAAACCTTGATGCAAAGGATTAATTTAATTAATAGATCTAGACCTTTAAGAGTATAAGATGGAGAGAGTTATGGAAATCTTAAAAATGAATGAGTGGATTGTAAAAAAAAAAAAGGAAATAAGCTTATACTTTTATCATTATTAAACGTTTATCTTAATCACAGATTACCAAAATTATTGCGATGAAAAATATCTCTAAGCATTAGGTAAAATCAACTTATAAACTATACTGATGTGTTATTTATTTACGTGAATTAATAATTAATGAATTGTAACTTGTTAGAGTTTCATAGTGACAAATCTGCACATTGTATATAATAAAATAATTTAAAATAGTATAACATAAAAATTACTCCATTAGAAAATAATAATAATAAATCAAATTGCATTTTTTATTTATGTACTTTTTTATGTATTCTTTCAGTTACTCAAACAATCACCTGATTATAATTTCATTTTTTTTATGTGCGTGAGATGAATTTTGTGGCATATAAAAATTATATTACAAATAGGTATAATAAAATTACATTGTGGCATATTAAATTATATTAAGTATGTGTGATAATTATTTTGTAAGACGCAAGTTATATTTCCATGTCCTCAATTTGTTTAATTTTTAACCATGTTAGTTAAAAACAATTTTAACCACGGTAGGAATTGTTATTATTTTATTAATTACAGTTTAATTATTTATTTAATATTATTATTATTATTATCTTTTACGACCACATAGGATCACTTTAATCAGTCCATTATCCAAGTCTCTTCAATGGGACTGTTTGGGCCTTGCTGTCCATGAGTACTTTTTCTTACATTCCAATCATTGTATCCTTTCTAGTGTTGAAAATGTTCATGTTGTGAGTTTTTTCTTGTGAGTGTGAAGCAAGTGTTTTTGTTCTTGATTTTCTTGTTTAATTTTATCTTACCTATGGTGTCTTCTGGTGTAAAGCCAATTTCCTTCAGATCCTCTGTTATTTCTCAGACCCATCTGCATCCTGTCTTGGCATTTTTCGAGTCAACATTGTACTGTACTTGCTGTTTCAGAAGTCTTGAATCTTGCATCTTCATATGTCCAAAGAATCCTAGTCTCCTCTTATGCATGATATCAGTGATGGGTTCTCACTCTTTGTACACGACTTTGTTGGACACAATCCACCACTGCCCATCTTTCTGGTACTTTCTATTGGTGCAGGTTTTTCCAGTTCTTTTTTTATTTTCTGGAGTCTGTCTTTGATTGTTTGTTCAGATAGAAGAGTGTTTCTCAGTCATTGTCTTTTTATTCTCCTTAGGGTTCGGGCATTTCTTTAATTTGTTTTACTAGATTTTGGAAGTATGTTTCTGATATTTGGGATTGGTGAAATAACCATGCTTGATATCTTTTCTCCACTATTTCATTCACTGTTCCACCACTGGTGTATTTTAAGAAATTTTATTGGGGGTAATTCTGAAATTTGTGTAAGGTTGTTGACTATATCTTTGAGTTTATCCATGATTGTTATTTTTTTGGTTGCTTTTTCATCATTTTTATTCTCGATTAGTTGGGTAGGGTTCATTTTTCTTTTAGTTTTAGGGACTTGGTTTTGTTGTTTTCTTTGGGGAATAGATTTAATTTTAATTTTGAGTACATAGTGATCTGAGCCTGTGTCTACAACTTGGAGGAATTTTACATTGTAGATCTCCTTGTGTTGGTGTTTGTCTAAGAAGATATAGGGGCAACTAGACCATGTCTACACTAATTCTCCTTTAGTGTAGTTGGGTTTTTCCTTTGGGCGGGCCATTTTCCGATGATGTCGCAGTATCTTCTTTCTCTGCCTAGTTAAGCATCAAAATCTCCAGTTAGTTGTTTAACATGGTTTTTGGGGATGTTATTTATAAACAGGTTGAGTAAATCCCAGAACTTTTCTGTTTCTTTACATTCTTTTGGAGAGTTATTTGTATTATTAGTGGTGCATGGGTGTTTATTGTAGTTTAGATTTTATTAGATGCTTTTAGGGCGAGTGTTGAGATTCTTAGGGATTGTGACTTGAATTCTTGTATGGAGTTGGAGGCTGACTAAAAAGCCTGTTCCAAACTGTGGGACTTTTTCATCACTTTCTTCCCAGGTACACCTTTGTAGAGCCTATATCCTTGAGATTCTATGGCATCCTGGTCGATGTTTCTTATTTTCTGCAGACCCATGATGAGAATTTCATGTTGGTTCATTAGGATAGTTATTATTTTTACTTTACCAGTCTGTATGAGCGAGTTTACATTGTGTATGGAAATGTACGTAGGTGATTTGCTTTGGTTTGATTTTGGAATCTGTATTTTTCTTGTTCATGTGTGTAGTGTTGTGGCATTTCATCTGCTTCCAATCACATGTTATCTTTTAATTGGCAGCCTCCCATATCCGAATGCTGCCTTCTCTAAACTCTGGTGTTGCTTGGTTCAGCCAGTGAAGTATTCCTTAAAAGTTCTTTCATGGTTGACTGTCAAGGGGTCACTCAGGACCTAGTACCAAGTTGCAACTCTAGATGTGATCTAGTGAGATATGATTTGATGATAAATGAAGCTGTGAAGTTTGTTTAGATTCAGTTCACCAGACAAGTTTCTCCTATTTGTTCTGGATATATACCCTGGTGCAGCTTCTGGAGGCTCAATCCAGCTTTTGTTAAAGTTGTTATTTTGAAGAAAAGTTATAGTCTGATCCTAAACATTACACCTTATTTATTTATTAATGATAATTATTTTATTGGTTAAGGAATGGTTAATGGTTTATTATATATAATGTTAAAAACAGCTTACCAATATATTATTTGATTTACTCAAACCTTTTTGGTTATTCTGCCATCTTCAGGAGGAATTTATAATAATTTAAAATTAGAATATATAAAAATATAAAATTCATATGATAAATTAAAGACAACAATTGATTGTCATGAGATAAATTTTGTAAATGTTGACATAACTTTAACATTTACAACATTTATCTTATGACAATCAATTATTATGTCTTTAATTTATCATGTGAATTTTATATTTTTATATATCCTAATTATAAATTATAAATTCCTCCTGAAGATGGCAGAATAGCCAAAAACGTTTGAGGAAATCAAATAATATATCAGTAAGCTGTTTTTAATATTATATATAATAATTATTTTTTACCAATGATGCCAAGTTTGAAAAACTTAATGGTTTATTATTTTTTTTATGATGTGGGTAAAATGAATTTTGTGGCAAATGAAAATTCTCATGCCTAACCCGTATTTGAATCCAGAACCATCTGAATAAAAAGCAGAGACTGTTACATTCCATTACAGAAATCAGTAGTTACATTACATGAGGGACAGTCAAAACATTAGATGCATTGGCCAAATTTTTTTTCTAAAAGAATGTTTTGGTAAAAGTTGTTTGAAATACAAATTATATTTCCATGTCCTCAACTATGGTAACTTTAATCATTGTAAGAATGGTTAATCCATTATTGGCTGTAAATATCCTGCTTCAGTTTCAAGTAGCATTCAAATTAAAAGTCTACACAATGAATCATTTTGTATGAGTAAGGTGTAACCCTACTGAAACTTGCTGCCTCTTGAGTGAAGTATATGTTAATATATGATTTTTACATCAGATATCACAAAATTGTATGCATTTTCAAATTGGGTACACAAATATCAAGAAGAACATTTACTAGAGGGGAAGGTCATCATTTTCAACAACAGATATTAACATTGAATATATTCACAAATTTGTTTCAGCAAAGTAGGACAAAATTATGGTTGAGTTGAATATTTTGCATGGAAGAGATGATATGCACAACACCATCTCTTGCATGTCTGAACTGTCTCATGCGTGTTTGAACAGTTGTAAAAGTGAGTATTTGAACTGTGCTTGGTGAGTGCCTCATTTGTCAACAGAAGCACACAAGGAAAAACATCTTTAAACCACCTCAGACATTTTTAAACTGTTATAAAAAGGAAAATAATGAAATTTTAGAAAATATTGTGAGTAGAAATGCTTGATTAGATTCATAAATTTTGACCTGAAGTGAAATTAGAGTTCATGTCAGTGAAAAAGATCCTCAATTCCACCTCCTAAAATAATCCATCTGCCAGAAAGGTGATGGTGACCTTTGTCTCTGGCAATCAAGGTATAGTACACTCTGAATTCATACCAAAGGTTTTCTAAAAAAAATTTCATAAATATTCCATATACTTTTTTTTTATGTAGGTGCAATTAACTTTTTGATTGACTCTCATATTGTATAACTTACAATGTATTAATAATGTAATTGATATACAGTGTTAAAAAATAACCATAAAATATTGCGTAATAAATATGAGTAACTAAGTTAGAAATGACTGAATAGTTTTGAAAGACATCACATTAAAAGAATTGTACAGTGTCTATTTATCATGAGAAAATATTCAATTAATCATCAGATTGAGGTATATATAAAAAAAGCTTAATTTACCAATGAGCCGTTTTCCATTTGAGTTTAATATCTAGTAAATAATAATTGAATATTGTTTTCAGATGTTTTTACTATTGCTTTAAAAAGATTATTAAAAAATTCTTCAAAGAAAGATTACTTTCAAATTTTTCCATCACATTTTATAAAACATACTGCAAGAAAAATAAGTAATAATTTGGAAAATTTTGATTTCCATGAAATTCTGAATTTTCCTGCCAGTGTTGTAAGTAAACTTTATTTTATTTTATTTTTTTAAGCAATAAAAAAGCTGATGAATTATTTTTTTTAATATGTTTGATTATTGAAGTTTGTATTTTAAGTGAGTTATAAAAAAAAGAGGTTCTCAATTCGATGCATATGTTTTGTTTTGTGTTTTCTTTAAATAATTGATTACTTTTGAATGGCTGAATGTACTTGGTCCCATACAAAAGGGGATGATCTCTAGTTGGTCCCATCCAATTTTGGTTTATTGTGTGTGTGTGTGTGTGTGTGCACATGCACGTTTGGTTTTTCTGTCTTCTGTCAACATGTGCTCATGCGCATGTGTGTGAAGCTGAACGTCTCAAATTTGTGTTTAATACACATTATTTACATCAATTTTGTAGATAATTAGATTCTCTACAAAGTTAACTAAAAATTTTTATTTGTTTATTAGTAAATTAACAAAGTTTTTTATTCTAAACCTAAAAAAGTGTATTTTCTGACAAAACGTTTTCGTGTTTACTCTGTTTTTCCCAAAACCTAAGCGAGACAGAGATCTGAGACCTCTTTTATTCAATTTCTCTGAATAAAAACCATAAGAAGACACTTATGGTCTTCCCTTCAATTTATTTTCCCCTCAATTTGTTTCCTAAGAATTTTAGTGTAGTTTAATTTAACAGAGAGAGCAGAAAGCAGGGCTAAATTTTTGCGAGCCTAATTTGCTAATGAACCATTCTCTAACCAACATTTGTATGAACATTTTTCTTATTTTTGACTATAGATTCATTTTCCAAGAGATTTCTGTGCAGTTTGGAATCACTTTGTTTATTTTATATTTGTCCATTTTAAATGGATATAAAGAGAATTTATTTTTTATTTTTTATTTTAATTTGTATTATTTAAAAATTTATTGAAAAAGTTATTCGTCTCTATAAGAGAAAATCTTATAATTTTATTTTAAGTAAATTTGTGAGAAGATGTTTGAAATGGTTCATTAATTTAAACAAAAAAGCAATAAAAAATATGTAAACAGAATGAGGCTTTTTCTTGTAAGACAACTAGTGAGTTGAATTACATGAAAACTGTTCTGTTGTCTCTTTTGATTGAGATGGATATTTTAATTTTTTTAATAATAAGTGACTGTTTATATTTATGAATATGCAGTCTTTGATTGCATATTCATAAATCTAAACATATGGATAAGTTAATATTTTTAATTTTCTAAATATTAGTTTACATGATTCATAATTATAAGTATCAAAGTCTGATAGTCCACTGTACTAACTATGCTAACTTAAAAGTTTTTCTGACTTTTGAGAGAGTCTCAAGAAATTATTTTCAGATGGTAATGTACATAAATATTTAGTGACAAGCTTAGTGTTTTATTAAGACATGCAAATTAAACAGTATTGTTTATATATTCCAGAGGCATTGTATTTATCTGTTGATTCTGTCCTATGTGGAATGATTTGTTTGTTTGAAGGCTACATTGTATCCAGATTTTTTTTTAAATTTGTGAGCTATTTTCTCTGAGTTTTGTTTATGTATCTTGATGTAGCATATTTTTATTTTTGTTTTTAATTTTATCTATTTTATGTAGGAATGTTTTAATGAGTGTGTTGTTTTATTTGTGTATGCTAGGTACTTAATAGTGTTGAGTTCTTTTATATGGTCTTCAAGTGTCTTGGCTGTGTTCAATAGTCTATGGATTATACTTTTAAAAGGATGTAGTTTATATGAGGTCAGGTGATTTGAGGTATTGTGAATGAGATGACTGTCACTGTTGGTTTTATTTGTAATTTTAAAGTGTGTTTTTGTTGGTTGCTTTTTGAGATGATGAGATCAAGAAAATGTTTATATTTTGCTTTAAATTTAGATTTGTGGTGTACTTTATTTATGTGTATTTGCAGTTGATCACATTGTCTTATATTTGGATTCATATTACTCAAGTGAGTTTAGTTTGTGGCTTTGAACGAGATATGTGTTAAATTTTTTCTGAAAGTTTAACATATTGATATTTTTTATATCTTTACATTTGTATACATTTTGAATGAGGTCATTTAAAAGGTTAATTCTGTTGCTGTCTTTAGTACTTATATGTTTTCTTTGTATTAGTTGGTGAATGTTTTTACATGTTTTCTTTGTATTAGTTTGTGAATGTTTGTATATTTGTGCAGTTACCCTAAGTATCTTAGTACAGTTTAATTGGAATACTCTATGTTTATCATATTCATCTAAATGTGTTTTGATAGTTTGCTGAATGAGCTTGTATATTTTCAAAGCATTAGAGTCTTTTCTTTCTTTTTATGAAAATGTTTGCAGTATTTTATTGTTTAAGATGATTTTGTGTGAGCACAGATGTTTGTTAGTGCTGTGTATTTCTGTCACTAATGAATGTTTATCAATTAAAATCCACTACCAACAACCTGTGGCTCCATCTGTATAGCCTTGGTATAATCTTTTCCCATTTCTCAGTCTATGGTCCCACAATCATATAACATCCAAATTATATTTTATAATAATAGCTGAGCTTCTATTAAACTAACCGTCAGCTGTTTTCATATTATTTCTCTGGTTCAAACTCAGTAAGCATAGACATAGACCTTCCTCATTTTTTATTCTCAAACATTTCAAGAATCTCTTCAACCTCTTTTTACTTTCAACTTGGGCATTACAATCCCCAATGATGATACTGATATTTGTTTTATCCATTTCCTTCCCTTTCAGTTCCAATAGTAAGGAATCTTTCACATGTACAATTTTAGTAATTTCCTGTATGTTCCCAGTAAAATTATTCTTCCTGAAATATACTTTGTTCCTTTCAAAGCACCACAACATTTTTTCTTAATAATTGGTATTCTATTGCTAGAATTTGTACTAATTCCACTGCACAATAGCTTATTCCTCAGTTTCTTTCACTTTGTTTCTATATTGCCTTACTCGATTCAGATGCACTCAACTCTCTCACCTGTTTAATTCCACAGACTCATCTAGCGTCTTGTTTAAAAATAATACATTCACTATTACCAAATTCATTTTCTATTACATTCCAATCCAAGGCTTGATTTCTAAACTAGATTTAATTTCTATCTTCAGCTACCAATTTACTAGACTTGATCTGATCTGTGTCCAGATTATAGAACTCCCATTGGCACATGGGTAAATCTCTTCATAGCACTCCTTTAACATGCAGATTCTTTCTTAGCATGATTCCCAAACATTTTGTGACCGATAGGAGGTAGTAAGCATGTGAAAGTATGAAATTAAAATTGTACAGGTCACTGTTGGTTTAGTTACAGTTATTAGGTTTGAAATGTTTTTTTTATTTTTATTATTCATTTTCTTTTCTATTTTTTTGTTTTTTTAGGTTTCATTGCTGTTGAATGAATATCATAGTAAGAGTTGGTTATGGAATGATATTTCAAACAGCACTGCTGTACCATTACAACTTTTTATCAGAGGATTGACATGCTATGATATACAAAAACTAGAAACGTCAGAATTTATATATGTTATATCTGAATATAACAGAGAAAGAATTGAGGCTAATCATGTAAGTACATTAAAGTTATAAAATATAACAAGTTCATCCCTATTAGTTAGATGAATCATATTATTCAATTAATCAACTGATCAAAATATTTGTACAAGTTTGTCTCTAATTCTGCATTTTGTAACCTAGAGAAATGCCAAAAACCTTAAATTAATGAAATTTTAAATTGCAGGAATTTAGGTAGATGCAACTAAATTTTCAGAAAGTAATTCCATATATTACTCGCTCTTTTTTCTTGGCAACCAGAGTGGCTTTTAATATTCTCTACAAGTATGACTGCTTATCATTTTTAATGATTTTTCTGTTAGTGATTGAATTCATTATCTCTTTTATCATCTTACTTTTCTTTTTATCTGTTTCAGTTTCTTGCTCTTCCTTATTCTTTACTTCCACAATGTTTTTTTTTTTTTTTTTTACTTGTTTCACATGTAGAAATTAAGTCATCATGCTCAATAAAAAGCAAAAACAATGTGCCACTCTGTCAACCTCTGTGTGTTTATTGAAATCATTTTTTTCAAATGGTGATCAGTGGATTCATTTTCAACATGCTTTTAAACATTGCTTGTTAATTTCATCTTGTATTACTTTCAGAGGTAGAAATCAATAGTAAGTTGAATTTCAGCTATATTTTCTCATAATATTAATTTAAACATTACAAATCATAACTGTTAGCATTGGAGGAACTTCTTTCTGCATACTGGAAAATAGTTTCTGAAAATAAAACATTTCATTTCAGGAAAAAAGGTGGCATTTATAGGAAAAATAATTATCTAAGTATTACAAATATAAATGTATAAATATAATATAGATATACTATAGATATACTACTGCTGCAATTGAGAATGTATAGAATAACTTTTCATCCTGGTCAGTTATTAATTTCAACTTCAATATGTTAATAATTTTGATCTTCATGAAATATACAATCTTCTAATGCTATTATGAAGAAGAAGAGTATTTTGATCTAAATCTACTCCATAATAATCTTCATCATCTTAATCCATTTCCAGAAAAATCACATTACATGTTCCAAAAGATAACCTTAAATATTTATGTCTGTTTAGTGCAAAGCCAGAATTCTATTGCATCAGTAGAAAAGTCCATGAATGTTATTACTAAGTAATGGAAAACAATAGAATTTTTCCAACTACAAACAAAATATATAAACAATGTAAGAAAAAGGCTTGTTTTAGAAAGAAAATAATAACAATAAATAAAAATAGTATCCTTAAAAAAAGAATTAGTAATAATAATACTAATAATAACAGTGGCCGCTCATAGCTAAAATTAGTGGGGGTGCTGCTCCAGAAACATTTTTCTGGGCCTTTTCAAGGACATGGTTAAAATTTTCTGTAAAATAAAAGAACCGAAAAAAAAAGAATCATATAGAATAACTGGAAGCAGGATAATAATCATCTTAATTCTACACTTTATCACATTCAAGAATATGTTACATGGTTTTTAAGCATATTATGCTTAAAAACTGTATTCAGTTTAACCTAATAAATAATAGAATGTCAATACAGATAATATTTTTTTAGCATTATTAGATAATAACTTAATAAAATGTCCGCTTAAAAACACTATAGTCCAATGGTGCTTGATTTAAATTTCTTTGTACACAGAGACAAATACATAATTAGTTTTTACTAATTATCTTCTCTTTCATCCTTCCAGCGTGTTTTTGGACAGATTTGGCAATCAAAGATGCCTTGCTTTCTGCCATCTTTTGATCACTACCGAAAAAACAACCAAACCACTTTCATATTCCTTCCACCGACTAAACTAGAAAAGGGAATGAACAAAAGGAACGTTCCATACACATGCAAAGTAAAAAAAACTACCTTCCACCAGTACGCCAGGGTTGGCACTGTGGGAGCAACAGTGCTCTCTCTCCCTCGCAGCCTTGCGTGCAGCTTCCTATGTCCGCATGCGCACTACAGCAAAACACCATTCTGCTGGAACTGTGAAGCGCACAGTTCCATGAAAAGGTTTTTGTACCTTTTTCATAAACTGGCAGATGGCTACTTATATTAAGCTTAAGGATTATATATTGTACAAGTACAAAGAAAGAACTAAAGAAAAAAGGACTCATATTAAATGTTACCAATAATATTAAATGGAAATAGGGGATGCTGAAATTCCACAGTGCCTATACAAGAGCCATCACTCAATAACAATAAACAAAATGATTTAAGTAACAATTATTTTTGTAAAAATCACAATAATAAATAAAAATATTATAAATGAAAAAAATAAAGGAAATTAATTTTAAAAAATTCTGCTGGCATTTGATTAATTTAATTGTTTCTAAAATCAAATTATTTTTTGTTTCTTACGAGGGCTGTAAATAAAGTAATGAGACTAGTTTTTTTTTGGCAGCCAAACTGGCAACACTGTAAAGTTACTAGTAAACATATGGTTATATGAACAGCTGATTTATATTAGGTATTAATATTTTTAGTCTATTGTTGCCACATGAGACTTAAACTTTTCATGAAACGAGTTTTTGTTGTACGTTACAAAAATGAATGATACTAATTATGAACAACGTTGTACAATTAGATTTTGTGTTAAACTTGGTGAGAATGTTACTGAAATTTTTTCAAAATTGAAAAGGGCATATGGAGATGATGGTCTGTTATGAGCCCAAATTTTTAGGTAGTTTAAAGCATTTTCAGATGGTCGGGAATCAATCTAAGCTCTGGAAGACCGTTAACATCAAAAAGTGATGGCAGTGTTGAGCGAATCAGAGATTTGATTTGGTATGACTGGCAGTCATACCAAATTTGATTAACTGTCAGAATGATTGCAGAACAATTGAATTTGAGCCATAGCACAGTACATCAAATTTTGACAAATGAATTGGACATGAAAAAATTTGGTCCGAAAAACCTCACTGTTGAACAGAAAAACAGTGTGGAAGTGATCTTCTAGGGCGAATTGAAATTGATCCTGATTTTCTAAAAAACTGTTATTACTGGTGATGAATCTTGGATATTTGAGTACAACCCAGAAACAGAACGCCAGAGCAAGAAGTGACACACTTCAAACTCATCACGTCCCAAAAAACAAAAATCAGTAAATCAAAACCATCCTAATTTTTTTTCTTTGATAGTAATGGCATTGTCCATAAATAGTTTTTGTCCACAGGATAGACTATAAATCAATATGTTTATTGAGAAATTCTTGAAAGACTGCGGAAAAGTTCCCTGTGTGAGATCAGCCATCACAGATAACTGGATGCTGCATCACGACAGTACACCTTGTTACATTGTACTCTCAATTAATGAGTCTTTGGCAAAGAAAAACATTCCTGTAGTTCCTCAACCACCTTATTCACCTGACTTTAAAGTCCCTGCAACTTTTTCCTATTGCTGACTTTAAAAAAACACCTCAAAGGACACTATTTTGAAACAGTAGAAAACATAAAATGTAATCGACCATCTGAAGGATAGTTTAGTTTCTGAGTTCCAACTGCTATGAAGAGTGAGAAACCCGTTTGAAGTGTTGCGTGGTTTCCCAAGGGAACTATTTCAAAGGTGTGTAATTGGATTGTATATAAAATGTTTTTCTGATCCAGTCTCATTTCTTTATTTACAGACCTCATATATGGACTTCAATTTTGAGTAGTCTAATAGCAGGTTATTCAAGAACATATTAAGGCTTTTTAGCTGTTTTACTGTTTATTATATCCCCTTTATCCATCTAAGGTGATAAGGATTAACTGTAGGGGCACAAGTGGAAAAAAAATTATTTTAATTCTAATTAAATCTTTATTTATGAGAAGTGGGATCTGGGGAAAGGTGAACCTGTTAATTACACTTACATCCAGGGTATTAGATGTGATCAAAGTTTGTAATAATTACTTAAAAAAACATGAAATAATATTAAGGTAAATTCATGAAGATGTTAAATATAAAAAATAACAACAAAATAATTTACAATTCAGAGGGCATTAATGAAAATTATTTTAACACATATTTGTGTACTTGAAAGTAGAAAATTCAGCATTTTGTTTTTTAATTAATGTTACTTTTAGAAATTCATCAACAAAAAACATTATAGAAATTGTACTTTAAATAAATTGGTGAAGAGTTTTTAAACGGTTCAGTAATTTATTATTGGAACATAATAAGACCCTTTATTATAAGCCAAAGAGTTACATGAGAACAGTTCTGTTGTTTGGTTTGATAGAAGTGAATATTTTTATTTTTTAAGATTAAGTGACTATTCTTTTTAAGCAGAGATTGCAAATTCATAAATATAAACAAAAGGATAAGGATAAGGACAATTTTAATTTTCTAATTATTGCTCTTATGATTCATACTTACGGGAGACAATGATCTGCAGCCCTTTTTTTTTATCTTGAAAACTAATTCTTTGAGGAAGTTCAAGAGATGATATACTTAAAACAGGAATATACGTAAACATAATTAATACTTAAAAATAATGGCAAGCATAGCATTTTATTAAGACACTTAAAAGCAAAACAGTATGGTTGGATTTTGTTTGCTATAACATCAATTTGGTCATCCCAAGAGAATTTGTCATCAATAAAACACCTACAAATTTATCTTTAAGGACACAAAAATACTATCATTAATGGATATTCTATCCACATGATTAGCAATGTTACATCTACCTGAGAAGCACACAATGCAATGCAATTGTGTTGTTGAAAGCGAAACAAAGAAATCATGGGTGTACTTTTTGTGTTATTACTTAGAGGGTTATGTCTAAAGGTGATATATTTATTTAATTTTTTTGCAAATTGTTGAGGAACAACTTTATTGATTTTCATAAGAAATATATCAAATGATAAATCTCTGCAAAAATTTGATAGTTTGAAGAAACAAAACAATGCACAATAAATGTTCTGTTTTAATAATCAGTAAGTAAACTGTTTAAAACTTATGTAGTAAAAATCATTTAAGTGTACTTAGAAAGCAGATTTTAAAAATATCTGTATTATGTCGTTACATATTAAGGCAATATAGACATAGAAAAAAATAACTATATTTGAGTTATGACAATTAAAAATATATGCAATTTATTAGAAATCATCATGGAAATATTAACAAAAACAATTTAAATAAACTTAAAGCTCATAAATCATAACAAATAATAAATCAATACAATTGTTCAATTATTAAATAAAGGTAATTTAAATATTAATTGAATAACTAGAAATTAAGTATTTAGAAGTAGTTGAAAACTGGTACAAAAAAAAATAACTGAAAGAAAGAATACAAATTAAATTAATAAATATTGTAAAATTATTGATTTTACAATAATAAAACGTAATGAAATTCTATTAAAGGTATCAGTTGATATGCTATGACTAACCACATATACTAATGTTAATTGCAATTTTAAAAAGTATTATTTGGTACAACTCCAAACTACAAGAACCTATCATTAGAAATCATATGGTTTTATTTGTCTTTAATAATAAAAATAATTAATTTACTCTTTTAATAGACCAGCTGATATAATTTAATAAAGATTAACTAATGTCATTTTACATAATCTGGTTTTTGTTAATTTTTAACATTGTACTTTTCATATTTGTAATGTTATATTATTCAGTTTCTCAAATAATATTAATGTTTTTTTTCATATTTTTTTGTTGATATTTTTAATTAATTTTTTTTTTAAAGGTATTTCCAAAAAATTTACAACACTGCTGTTTTGAAAAGCTTATTAAATATTTGGAAATGAAATCACAAATAATGCAAGAGGATTTAAATGAAGGTTTAATAATGCTACTTGAACCTGGAGATATTGAAGCTGTTGGAGGTAATTTATTTGTTTGTTAGATGACAAGCATAAATATTAATAGTATAAAGAATTTGCCATTAACATTTTTCATACATATAACTTTTAATCTTGTAAATGTGATAATGTAAAGATGCTGTTTAAAACAATATGATGTCAAGTTTTCTTAAAGTTGTTTACAAATATAATGTACTGCTAATGATAAAGAGATCTATGATCTGACTGTGAATGACTATGTTTCGGACATTGCGTTTACCTAATTATTATTTGACACTACATTGTTGTCTAATGTCACTGAATTAATTGTAATAACAAATAAATAAATATATAAAACTAATATGTGCTTTATACAAAGAGTTTTTGAACATTTAAGAGCTTATAAAAATATAAAAAAGAATTTTTCAAATGTTGCTACACACCTTGTTACACACATACGAGATGTGTTCAAAAAGTAACGAGAATTTTTGTTTTATGGAAATCTTGTCTACATTAATGTTATTCCCTTCAAAATAGTCCTCGTTAGATATACACTTATGTCAGCGCTTTTTCCAATCCGCGAAACACTTCTGGAACTCGATCTTTGGAATAGTGTTTAGCTCTTTCAGCTATTCATTTTAATCACATCTATGCTTGTAAAACGACGGCCCTTTAAGGTTATCTTTATTTTTGGGAATAGAAAAAAGTCCCACGGCCATGTCTGGCGAATTTAGTGGCTGGAGTATCATTACAGCGGTGTTTTTAGCATATGGTGCAAAAGCCATGAATTGTTTCGCCACAAATCCGGGGATTGCTTCACGCAAATGGTGTTGAACTTGTAGGTAATACTCCTTATTGATCATTTGACCTTGTGGCAAGACCTCATGATGCACTATGCCGTTAAAATCGAAGAACACAGTGAAAATCCTTAGGATATACCAGAAAAAAGTCAATTCATCTTCAATGAAGTTTTGAGGAATATTACATTTTTACAGTGTTCTGAAAGTGTTCCGAAATTGATACGATAGTTATCAAACTTTTACGAAGTTATCCAACTTTTACGAAGTTATCCAACTTTATTTATTCAAAATAAAACCATTACAATTGTAAAATTTACAATCATATTCAAAACTTTTTTAACCACGATATATAATATCTATTGATGACTAAAATAATGCTAAAATTATGTTATTTGCTAGAATGTATTTCATTTTATAATTATACTATTTTAAGAATGTGTTTTAATTTAGCCTTATATCTCGAAATTAATTTTTTAAATTATAATCAAGTTTTTACTTAAAAAAATATGAATTGGATGTATACTATATAACATATCAACCTAATAAAGACCTAATTAAAATACACATTAAATATTACTCATTGTTAATTAACATTAATACTCCTTAACATTAATACAAAGGTAAAAACTTCAAAAGACATCTTATGTTGCACTGAAGTTATTAAAGTATTTTTATTTTGTGTTAATATTGTTAAGAATGAGAGCATCAGAATTATAATTCAAATTACCTTTGAAACTAATACTATGTAGCTGATGATCAAGTTGAAAAGATATTGCCAAATGCACTGAAAAAAATTTAACCTAAGTTAAAGAGAAAGATTCCACTCAAGTAAAACATCTCGACCCCCCCTCTCCACCGAGGGGAGAAGATCCCGCTTCATAGCGTGTCAGGTCGCTACACGACCCCCTCCGTTCCTTGCCAATGCTGGCTTTAACGGAGGACTCAAGTAGAACAGTAAGAATATACTAATAATGTTTTTTTTTTTTTTTAAACTCAGACGGGGTGGCCGGCATTTGCCTGGAAGGCATTACCTCAGCCGTACAATCTTGGTTTTCAGGATGCCTGTGACAAGGTTAGATACTTTTTCCCACTACAGCCGCCCCTGTAGCATGTGCTCTACCGCGTTGTCCGGCATCATCCACTCCAAGCCTGACAGCCGCCGATGGCCTGCCCATCTGGCACATTCAAAAAAAGTGTGTGCCGGGGTGTCCAGTGAGCTACAGTATTCACGGTGTTGTGTGTCCCGTCGCCCAAATTTGTAAAGATACGTGCCGAACTCCCCGTGACCCGAGAGGAATTGTGTAACACAGTACGTCACCTCTCCGTGCTTCCTCCGTAGCCACGGGGCGATGCGTGGTATCAGACGGCGGGTCCACGCACCCTTATCAGAGGCATTCTAAATCCTCTGCCACTCTTCCAGTAGTGTGAGTGCATCTCCTCTAGGTGTTTCCTCCTGCATCTCTGCATCTTAATGAGTTCTTCAGCACGAAGTTTAACCCGAGGGGGGAATCCCCGCAATGACCTCGAGCGCTACTCCCGACACCGTTCTATGTGCAGCGGTCACCTTGATTGCCGCTCTCCGTTCAAAGGAGGACAGCCGTTCCACATTCCACTTCCTGTTCAAGGCCTCAATCCAAACTAGGACCGCGTACATTAGAGAAGATAACGCGACCGTCATGATCATCTTTCGTTTGCTCGCCTTCGGTCCTTTTTGCATCGTCATCATCCTTCCCAGTGATGCGATCACCTGCTCACACTTCTTAGTCGCTTCTTGCAAATGTGCGGTGAATAGCCCCGACCAATCAATCCACACACCAAGGTATTTTTCTCAGCGCTGTTCCACCACCCTTACTCCGTCGACGTCTATTCGCAAAGGCCTCAACCGTCATCTGCCTACAATAGCGACCGCTGCCGTTTTGGTGAGAGCAAGCTTCATTTCCTTCTCCCGCATCCAGCTACTAATCCTTGCTATTGCGACACTGGCAATGTCTTCCACATCCCCTTCTGAGCCACCGGCAACCAGCAAGGCCAGGTCATCGGCATTCGCGACCACCTCTGCTCCCTCCGGGGGTTCTATCCTCACGAGGCCGTCGTATAACAGATTCCATAAAAGCGGCCCTAGCACCGACCCTTGTGGCACTCCATATGTCATATGAAAATCCACGTCCCCATTTTCCGTGTTTGCAAAGACTCTCCTATCATGACGATAGTCGTTAATCGTTGCAATCAGGTAATCGCCCAGTCCCCAAACCTGCAGTGCCTGTACAATCATGGACACTGTTGAACGCGTTGTCCATAAAGGGACAAGGGGGATCATAAGGTAGTACCACAAGGGGGATCTGTCTTCGGCGCCAGGTGCTGGCCGCCTGTTCCCTGGCCCAGTTTACCACATACTTGATGGTATCAACTGTTGATTTCCCTTTTACGAAATCGAATTGGGTTGGAGAGAGCCCTCCACCGTCCCCAATTTCACTCCACAGTCGTTCTACAATCAGGCGTTCATAAAGTTTGGCCAACTCATTAAGGAGGCAGACTGGTCTGTACTTTCCTTCCGGTTGGTCTCCTCTTCGAGGTTTCGGAATCAGAACCAGCCTAGCCTCTTTCAGACATCGTAGGAAACTTCTCGCCAGGGTCTCGATTAACGCATCTAAAACGGTCCAGGGATCTAATAACTCCAGGGACCCCGTCCGGTTCGGGACATTTTCATGGACTAATCTGCACGGCCGCCCGTCGAAGTTCATCCTCCGTGAAAGTCCTGGGTGCTATGCCCGGAATCTCCTCCCAGTCCAGATCCATAGTTGGGAAGAGACACTGCCCTCATGATCTGATCTCTAGACAGGAGAGGGAGTTGCTTACCAAATCTCTTCATTACGATCTGTTAAGCCCTCTCCCACGGGTAGTTGTTCAAGGCCTCAGTTAGGCGGTCCCGGTCCCAGGCCTCCCGTTTAGCCTTCCTGATCTCGTCCCGGAGCCGTCGTTTCGCTTGTCGAAAGGCCTCTTCAGCTTCTGCCTGTCCATCCCGTTGCCTCCCCCTGCGTCGTAAAAGGGTCCTCCGAACCCGACAGGCTTCCGTTTTCATTGCATCAATCTCATCGTTCCACCAGTATATTGGCCGTCTCTTCTTGGGCTTCGCATCTGCTTCCATGCGACACATGACTTTCAGGAATTCTTCAAGTCCGTACTCGGATCCCCTTGCAGGGCCACATCTGTCGCAGTGGCATCTACTATCCTGACCACCTGCCTTTCCGTGGGTTTCCACCTTTTGGGTATGTGATTGTCCCCTGTTATGCCCAAAAGTATATCAAAGGCTATGGCTTGGTGGTCACTTCCAGCTCATCATCAAACACCCTCCAATTCACGATTCTGGAGGCAGCGTTGTCCATTGTTCTTCTATCCGTAGGGCAGAAGAACAAAAATCTTACATCTTCAAATTAAAAAAACGTGAAATTACAAAGATTATCACATATTTACAGAAAAAAACCTATATTCATTAAGAACATCTATTTCTGTGATGATATCTAGCTTTATTTCATCAAAATTAATATTTTTTTTTATATTGTGCCGTTGGACAAACTCTTGCCGTAAATAAAAATCGAATATTTAAACAATATTATATTCCCAAACATAAGCATAAACACAGTGTGTGAATGAACATAATACATTATGAACATAATAGATTATAAGTTAGAAAACATGTTTTAATAACTAGTTAATTTGTTACCAATATTTAGTTAAGATAAACGTGGCACTTTTTTAAATAATTGTTTTTACATATACCTGATGTAATATTTTAAAACTAATGACAACCCATAAATTCAAAAAAGCTTTTTGCTAAATTGTAAGTTTACGCTAGGCTTAATACTTTGGTATATTCAGTGACTTTTGTTAATCATTTTTTAAATAATCTTTATTATAAGAATCAGACCAATTGTATGCTTATTTATAACAAAGTTTGGTAAAAATTCAAGAATTATTTGTTTAATCTGAATGATTCTTTTACAATTTAATCCAGTCCCAGAAGTAAAATTTTTGCCAAAATCGCAGAGATTTTCAAATTTATTGTATTTTTGCATACAGGTCCTATTTTACGCGCAAATTATTATAAAAAGAAGTTTGAATAATTTCTTTTTGTTGGTGTTTTTTTAAAAATGGTGGCTAGATTATTTTTTTTAGTTTTTCATAAATATCAACAAAAATAAATTTAATATGTAAAAACTGAGATCATTAGACAAAAGAGGAATATAACAAAAAGGTTCTAACAATATATTAAATTTTTATCATAACAACTGTTGTTATTTTTCTCATGCATAATGCATTTTTAATTTATGAATGAAGAGGCCAACAGTCTATACTATATGTAATGGGAAGCATATACTTGAAGCTTCAGCAACCACCAAGTTAATATCTTCTTTTTTTAAATAACAGTTTTATTTACAGGATATGTATTAGCAAGTTTACCAAAAGCTGTAATTGCCAGTTCAGAATATCGAAAGCAAATATTAAAATCTATTGGTAAACTTTCAATGCCTGAATTATTGCTTGCTGTTAGTAAACAACAAATGGATGACTTATTGAAACTTGCTTTAACTGAATTTGTAAGTATAGCTGAGCATTTATAAAATTTAAATATTATCTCTTTTTAATTTCACATCTTATAAGAATAAATAATACTAGCTACATTTTTATATAGTTTGAGATAGAGTAAAATTTATAATTTATTCCCTAAGAACTTAAAAGATTGTTGTACTTTGATATTCCAATCCATGATTCAGTTGAACTGCAGTATTGCAGCTGGCCAACTAAGGTCATGTGCTAACACTAAGCAATTACTTAGTCAAATGAAAACTTATACTATTTAATTCTCTAAGTTATATTCTACTGTGAGCTAGCATTGATAGATATTTCAAAAAGGACACAATCCTTAAAATGAGAGTGTATAATCTTAAGTGGTTTCCTTTAGTCTGTTACATCTTTCAGATGGTGAACCTTTACATAAGGTTACATTATTCCTAAAGTGATCTTAATATTTCTTAAGTGGTTCATTAGATATACACCTGAAATTTATTACTGTAAGACACAGTAAACAGGAATGGATCCAGTAAGGAAATCAGGGATTTTTTTCAGCTGGTACCTTCAACAATAGAAATAAAATGAGAAATTCATTAAGTCCTGAGAGTTGTAATTATTTCCAGCACTACATTCTAATTATATACTGTGTCTGAAGAATTCATCGGTTCATTTGTGTGTCTGCTTATAATACTCATTCTTTCAACATTTGATGTATAAAAATCATGGCAACTTTAGAATATTTCCCTACAACTGAACATTGTCTCTAATGGCTAATGCATGTAAGAATGTACTATGCATTCTCCTAATTTAAATACAACCTTCTCTAAAAATAGAATATGAATGAAATATCTGAAACTCAAATTAGTTGTTACAAAGATAGTTTTTACATATTAATAGACATACAATTTCTTATAAAAATAGTTTTATATTATAAATAGGTATAAAATTTGAATTTAAAATAAAGTGCATGTATTTTGCTTATGTATTTGTTTATACAGATGCAAGGTGAAGTCAGTAATTTAGCATTGTTTCAACTGGGGAATCTTACACTGTTTCTACGAGCTGATGATCTCCACCATGTACAACCGCCTGCTTTTAAACTTTTTATGGAACTAGATTACAGTGATAAGCGATTGTGTGCTGACAGAAGAGCTCGATTGCTGTGGTCTGATATTGTCATCAAAGCATTTGGGTAAACAATCCATTAATGGTTTGCAGCTAATTAAAACTAAATTAATGCATGATTTAAGTACTTATGATATTTAAAAAATACTGAATTTTCTTAAAGATGTTAGACTGTCTGTCTACTAGTGCACTATAAGGGACCATTAGATGAAAATTTGAAAAAAGGCACTAATTAATTGGTATTTGTGAAGTAACTCCAGTCATTTCTGGTCTAGAAAATCCTACCACAACAAATCGTATAGTTTTATTTTTTTATGATAAGAAAAATTCATTTACTCGTTTGATAGTTGTTTGCACATAATTTTTTCTTTGTTTATAGATCTCTAAAACGTTTTTTATTGAAAAAATTTTATTTTAATTTTTAGCATCTTATTAGTTATTGCTTTTCAAAAAAATTGCTATTAGTATTGGTGAGAATAAAACCAGCATTCACCTACAGTATTCAACCGCTTAGTGAGCAAAATCTAACAAATTGCATATCTTAGCCAAGAATTATATTCCAGATTTAATACATAGTTAGTTTATGGAGATACATTTTATGACATGTAAGTGAAAAAATTAAAAGAAAATAAATAATTGTATAAGTTTTTTTGTAGGAATGTAATACATTTTTGTAATGTGTTTATGATATTGAAATTCAGAACCATCCAATTGAAAAGCAAAGAAGCTAAAGAGGTTGGTTCCATTTTTTAAATGGAATTAGAATTTCTAAAAATGAGTTGTCACATAACATGATAGTTATTGTCATAATTTCCACCTTAAACAAATAACAAAAAAATAAAATAAATAAATTTTAATTATTTTTGATTCTATTTTGTTTAATTTACTGAACTTTTTTTTAGGAAACCAGAGCATTGGAGTCAAGGCACTATTAAATCACTTAGTGATTTTCTTTTGGTTATGAATGAAGAGTATCTAAATAGAATAAATAAATCCATGTGGCTTAGGCTTGGTGAGTCACTAGATTTACATTATGGTGATTCAATTGAATGGTGGTTGGAGGATACTCCTTTTTATAAGGTAAACTTATTGGCTTGTTATATTAATTTGATATTATTTAATTAATATTTAGATTATCTTCTGAATTATCAAAAAGATAAACCCTGAAGTGATATTCATTCATTTGTTTTTAGAAATTTAATTTAAAAAATAAATATTACAATTGCTGCTTATAATTTTACAACAAATCTTAAAAATATGTACTTGCTATGTACACTATTTCAGATTAAGTAATTATAAATGAATGCACAGTACCTACAAGGTAACATGATAGAGAGGAATCTTGGAGTATTAATGTAATGGGAGAATAGCAGAAAGAATAAAAGCCAAAATAGATTATTGATTGTTCAGTGTTCCTAATACTCCTCTCTCTTCCATTCATCCTCTCTATCTTTGATTCTAAGGATAGCCCAACTCTTTCCTATCCAGTATCAACAGTCACATTGCATTCCTCTGCACAGTAACTGTTATAAGATTAGTTTGGTATGTTACAAGGGTCATCTGAAAAGTTCTCAGCCAAACAAAGAAAACACAAGATTTTTCAGAATTTTTTCAATGTAATCACCATGCAATTTGATACATTTAGATCAATGACTCTCCAACTTTTATATCCTCAGTATAATGGAATTTGTCCAACTGTGCAAAATAATCAGTTTTGACCTCATCAGTTGAAGTGCATCTTAGTCCAACAAGCCTTCAGGTTTTGGGACAAGGAAGTAATCGCTGGGAGCTAAATATGAAACATGCAGAACTACTAGATCATGATATTTTGCAACAACAATTCAAGAGGCATGTGTAGGAGCATTATTGTGGTCAAAGAATATATTCTTTTTAGCCAGATTTGGGTATTTAGCCTGAATAACATCTTCAATCTGTCCAGTAGTGAAGCATAATATTCCCGGTTGTGCCTATTTCCAGATAATCTAAAAGCACACACCACAAGAACCTAAAAAAATTGTAGCCACAGCTTTTTCTGAAGATGAAACTATTATTGCTTTCTTTGGTGCATTTTCCCCTGCTCTCACTCATTGTTTGGTATTTGGTACGTAATGGTGAATCCATGTTTCATCTGTTGTTATAAAACATCAAAGAAACTTAGCAGAATTAAGTTCCCTTGAGAAGTATTCAATCTAGTGCATTTTTGGTCATTTGTTAACAGACAAAGGCTCCCATTGAGCGGAAAGCTTTTTCATACTTTAAATATCATACAAAATGTAGTATCAAGTTGTTTGCAATGTCAGCAAGTTTGCATATCTTCAGTTCATTTAATACTGCACTGTGAACCTTTGTCAGGATCTTATTGGTCATAACAGTATTTCAACGTCCCAAACATTCATCATCTTGAATGGTTGTGTCGTCAAAATTGAAGGAGAAGAATCCTTTAAAATGGATCTCTCTTTTTGTCTGTATGAGTTAAACTTTTAAAACCAAAGACTTTATAACAGCTCAAACTTCAATTATATCCATTTTTTGAAAATGTCAATTTGCATTACTCAGTCACCAAAAACAAGCAACTAAACACATGCATCTGAAACTTTGCAGCTCACTATCTAAAGGATCATACTTAACAAATATCATAGTCATATTTGGTTGTATATATGCCAGCTCTGTGTCAGGCCAAGAAATCTCCTAATGATCCTGGTATTGGCGTTATTATACTTATGCTGAAATGGTAAAATCTAAATTTGTTACTAATCAATAACAAAAACAGTTTTCCTTATTTCTTTCAGGTTTTTCTTGTTTCTTTCTCTTTTGTATGTATGTATATATGTACATATGTACATATTTGTGTGTGTGTATGTGTGTGTGATGTTTTTTTTAGAATAACAGAAGGTATATTTTTAATACTTCTAATTATTTAATTCATTCTGTAAGCAACTTATGATTTGTTTGATTATTATTATTGCTGTTATTTTTATAGGCTTGTTCTGAAGTTCTTGATAAAAGTGAACGTGGTGATTACTTAGAAGAAGTTAAAAAACTTGTAAAATGGCAATTAAAAGTTTCACAGTGGCAGTTAAACACTGTGAAGTATGCAAATGATTTTATTATTGATTATCGTTCTACAGCACCTCATTATAGTAAAATATCACCCAGTTTTTATAAAATAATAGATGGCATTAGAAGTAAAATTATTAATTTTAATAGTAACATTAAGGTTACTACAACTGATGTATTATTAACGACTTTAGTATCTGAAAAACCAAATGTAACAATTACTACAGCAACTGATGAAAATTATCCTACAAATAAATTATTAGAAGATGATAATACTAATAATAATGATAATTTTAATTATAACAGTTCAACAGCTAAGATTCTTACAGATGAGTCCATTTCATCAACAAAGGGATTTAATAACTTTAATAATAACGGCAATGAAGATTTAACAACAGTTTCTACAATTAATAATAAACCATTAAACAATAACCATAGTGTACAAAAACAAAATAGAACTTTAGTTGACACTATTGTATCAATTTTCACATTGCTTAATTCAGATAAATCAGTTTCTAAAACTACAACAATGTCTACTTTTACTTCAGAATCAGATTCTTGGGAATTAACTACAAATTTTTCTTTATATAAAAGTGATGATTTTATGCCAGCATCTACTGAATCAATGGTAACAGTCAAAAAATTAACCAATAGCACAGATATAGAACCGATTATTTTTAATACTTCAGAGTTAAATAAACCTGAAAACCTTTCTTCAACAGTAACTACAACAATGATAACTGATTTCTATTCCACTAATTCTCCTGATCACATTTTTACTTCTACTATTTTTCCTACTTCTTTTTCATCTTCATCTGATCAAAATATATTTAATGAGACTGCATCTAATATTAATTTATTCAATTCAGAAGATATAGAAAACAATACTTCAGCTGAATTAAACATTTATAACGATTCAGAAGTAACTGAAATACCTTTTTCAACAGCTTCTACCATGGAATTATCAGAAGAAAATGTTAGAAATATTACTTCTGATATGTTTTTAAATTTAAGTACTTCTGATTTATTTTCATTATCGACTACATCTGAATTAACACATCATACTACTGAATTTAAGTATCCAGAAGATTTACAAGATGATAATACTGATGTTACTACATTGTCTGAGGAAAATTCAACAGAATCTTCCCCAGAAACGACAACACATGACAATTTTTATGATATTAATGGTGCTGCATCAAGTAATAAAGAATTTTTTAAAAAAGATAATGAAACCTCTGCAGAAAATGATTTCTTTAATGATGAGCCAAATAGTCATCTCATTTTAGAATTTTCTCCTTCAGCTGAAGAAAGATTTGATCTATTTGAATATTATCATCAAAATGATTATAATAATAATGATGATGATAGTGATTATCATTTAAACATTGATATTGATGATGATAATATGAACAAATTTAGATATAAACGAGATATTAAAAACTACATTGAACAGAATTACAAAAATAGTAAAATCTATCGTACTAATCATCAAGTGAAAAGAAGACATATAACACAGCAACATAATGAGTTCAAGGTAAAAACAGTACTTTATAATATTATAATAATGTATTTATTTCCTTTAAAAAAAAACATTATCAATAACATGCATACTAATACTGTCATTACACTGTACAGTACTTTCAGATGTAGCAAAAATTAAAACTATCTTATATAGAGCGATTCAAAATTTCACAATACTTAGGGAGCTAAGTTTGCATTTACTTTGCCCTGATTCTGCTCATAGAGTAAAATGAAGTATACTGAAATTCTTAGGACTCAAATTAAGCATCAGATTTAAGGGGATTATGGTGTTTTGGCCCAAAAAATTTGAATAAAACAGGTTCAGAAACTGCATCTGTAGTAGTTTTAAGAAAATGTAGCAAAGTCCAAAAGATTGGAGTAAAAAATAAACTTTTTTAGATTTGCCATAACTTAGCTTCGTTAAATTTCAAAAAAAAAATTAAAACTCCTATCAAAATCTGTACTGAATTTAATTTTGAAAATATCAGTGTAAAGAAATTCAATAAAAAACCAGTGCAAGTTTCAAAACTTTTGGCATTGTGGTGCAAAATCCAAGAATAATTGTTGCCCATGTTTATGGTCATAACTGTACAAACTTGTAAGAATTCATAATGCATGATGCCATTCTAATAAAAAAGGAATAGCAAGGTGAACCATTCAATCCAACTTAGCATGCTTTTTTCGATCTTGGTTTTTCTGGAATCTTCCATTGGAATGATTAGATCTGCGTTTCAGTAACATAACTGTTCACCCATGTTTCATCATCTGTTGTGACACATTTGGGTAATTCTTACCACAAGATTCCCATTCTTCACAGCTTCTCTAATAGCTATTGAACAATCATTGATCATAATGTGCTTTATTTTGTCAATATTTTCATCAGTTGTTATTTTAGGATGTCCAACTATTTTGTCATCTTCTCAGCCTTCTTAAAACTATACCACTTATAATCCTAGTGTCGACATAATGTTCTCAACAAAAGCCTTCCCTATCTTCATTCCTTCACTGCACTTTATTGCATTTTTAAAGAAAAACTTAATGCAAATTCTTTGGTCCATTATTTTTAAACAAAATAAATCAACATTCATAAAAAATTGTGATATATATAAATTGTGTGTGTGTGTGTGTGTGTGTGTGTGTGTGTGTGTGTGTTACGCGTGCACACGCGTGTGATATATTTTTATTTTTCATACATTTTAATTTATTGTATCTATACAGATTATTTAGACACATTATTTAACTGCATTATCAGGTAAATAATTAAAACTTATACATACAAAATTAAAGTTTTATTGCAGATACTATGGATTATTGTTTATTAAAAATGTTCTTTGCTGTCAGTACAGCTTCATAATGAAATCTGTTGAAGCTCTTTCTTTGTTAATTAATCATAGATGAATGAATTATACAAACTATAGAACTGATGTTAATTAAAATAACAGTAGCTGCAACAGCTTTCATTCTGTACTTATCACAAGAGGAAGGAAATATTTGTAATAAATGATAATGCAAAAAAATTAAAGATTTAATTTTACATATTTTCTTAATCAGCACTTCTTTTTTAGCAGAGTCTGAAAGTTATAAATATTACCTCTTGCTTATCTAGAGTTGTACATTGTATTTTTTATTGAATTTAATTTTATTATAATATAGAGAAAAATATACATAACGTAAAGTAGAGGATGATATGTGAGTATCAGTGTTATTTGCATCTGTTGAAATTAATTTAGAATGTACATGAATATGATTCGTAACTTTTATAATTGAACTATAATAACTCATAGCTTATGATTTATAACAATTTTTTTTATACAGATATCATGTGATGCATTGCGAATTGTTGGAAGTATTTCACAGTTAGTACTTGATGAAAATCATATTAATAAAATGAGTTATGATGATATAAATGATTGTTTAGATGTATTTGGTAACATGAATCTTTCTTACAAACTGAAAAAGATGTTGTGGAATTTAACATATAATGTAAGTAATAGTAAAATTATTTTATGAATTCAATTGGTCTCAGAGTTTATGTATAAGCAGCTTATGATTGTCTCTGGAAAGTCTGTGACACACAATTTAAACTGGTTTATGACTTATATCCAAGTTTTGAAATTCCTGTACACTGAAAAAACGTTGTACTTATCTAGTGCACCCATTGATATTCAAATATGGATAGATTAACATGTAAAAAAATCAGTGTTATATGGAGGTGTTTTATCACTTTTTAAGTTTCTGGAAGACACAAGAGATTGTCCATCAGTCCTAACGTTTGGAATTAGTAGCTGCACTAACTGTTCCTGATATAAATTCTTGAACAGATTTTTTTTTTAACGTGAACACGTTAAAAAAATTATTTTTATGAACACGTGTTTTTTATTTTTCAAAATAAAAAACAAAAAATGTGAGACAAAACAGATAATTTATGTGATTACTACCTATAAAGAGTTAAACTATTGTTTCCTGTTCAATAAAATGCATGTTACATAAGCACAAAAACAAACAAAAAAATACACAAGTAATAATTAAGAAATAAACTCTAATCCAAACCAAAGCGAAATACAGTGCAGTCAAAAAGTAACTATTCCTTTGCATAGAAGTTCCGTAAGCCGAAATGGCAAATGGGAAGGCAGTTTAAAAATATTCTTTTTACTTAAAAAACAGTGTACATATTTGTGACTCAAAAATTGATTAAATATAGAATATGTTAAGAATATCAATCTAACAATTTATATAATAATTTGTGAAAAATTGATGCATTCCTGCTAGGCCAGAAGGCACTAGCACTGTCAGGCCTTCAGCAGATGGACTAAAGGGGAATAGCACTGGGAGAACAAACACATAAGCGGCTTCTTTCCCCAGGTCAGCCTTAGTAACAATTTCGGTTTAGTCTAAAGGATTGGAATGCATTCCAAAATTCCATCCATTACTAAATAAAATTAATATATAACCATCACTTTAACAAATACCCACCCGAAAATAAGAATGACAGCAGCTAGGGATCTTTGTTGAGCCTCTGCAATTAGTAGGGAGATACATAAATTTTGTGCTATGCTTGCACTCTGTTCTATTCTGAAAAACTGATCTGATCTCTTACATAAATAAAATATAGCACATTATTGTGTACTTTAGAAATAAGTCTGAAAAATTGATCTGTTGGTTTGTAAGTTTTCTAAACATTGACCTATATATATATATATATATATATATATGCAGGAAAGATTTTTTTCAAACAAAAAAAAAGGAAATATTTTATATTCTGAAAATTCAAATAATTCATCATCATACTGACCGCTGTGCCAATTAACCTCAAACAACAACAAATTAACCACCAAACACTGTAACAGAATATTCTTAAAAACTAATACTAAAGTGGACTTTCGCAGGATAGTTTTTGTTTTTGTTTTTTGATGTAATTGTAGAATTATGTACCGACTGATGATATAGGTTCCCATAAAAGTCGACTTTTGTATTACATTTTTAGGTTTTTCTGTTACTGTGGTTTGGTGATTAATCTTTTGTTGTGTGACATATATATATATATATATTATCTTGATAAAATGTAAAGATGAAATGAATTCATTCATAGTTAATGGGATTTTAGTTAGCTGTATCCTTGCTTTAAGCAAGATACTCTTAAGACTAACCTATGAGGATTTTTGCATGATTTTTCATGAAACAACAACAGTTAAATGTCCTCCAATCGGAAATTATATAAACTACAAGATGATATTGAATTAAAGTATTAAATATGATATATTCAAAAAACATTTCTCTTACATTCATGTGAGATCAATAAATATCTATTTAATTTGATGGTGTAACAGATGACTTTTATCTTATGTCATCATAAAAAACAACAAACTGTAAACATGTTTTACTCAAGAAAAATACAGTTTTTAAAAATATCTAATTTAACTAAATTTATAACTGTTTTCCTTTTTTTGTCTTATAATATCTTTTGACTAATTAAAAACTGGATGTCTGTTTTTACTTTTTGAAGGACTTACAACACTGGGACATAAATGTTACTCTATTTTATTTATACTATACAAAAGATTAGGATATTTTTTATGTGCACTCAAGCAGCAATTTTGGATCAATGATTACTGGTTATACAGGCCCTCATATCTTCAACTTTTTGGATGAATTTGTGGAGGAGGATTTTGTGAGGTCCTAATTTAAATTCATGGAACCCAAATATTTAGGAAAATAATAGGTGTGCAATTAGAAAGGGTAATAATCTATCCAAAGAGAGGAACTTGAGCTGAGTTCCATCTCCATCTAAAGAACAAGTCTTGACTAATCTGTGGCACAAATGAGAGGCTCAGTTCAACAAGTGGGTGCCCATCCCACTTTCAACTTCTCAGTTTGGATATTTTACCTAAGATATAAACACCAAATTATTGGTCAATGATTTTTTGTGTTTGAAATGTATACTGTAACAAAATAATTTTACTACCATAGTAAAATAGTGAACAAACACAATCTTCCAAAGAAACATTTTCTCCCATGGAAGCATTCATCTGAAATATAAACTGTTTGGCGAAACCTAACTTGGTTTAACAAAATATTCCAAGTACCTGATGAAGAAAGTTTGAAAATATTTTTCTATATGGAACAGATATGTAAATGTCTGTTTTTACTAATTCAAATCCTAAGAAAAAAAGAAATAGGTATACTTCCAAAACAACATTTGTAACTGAGAAAAATGCAGCTCAAAATCAGAATTTTTCAAATTGCATGTTATTAATTGTTAGCAGCAGTCTTTTATTTTTATTAGTCTTTATACAGTAATGTAATTATTTTATTCCAAACTGAAACTGTTCAACTCTATAAGCAATAAACAAAAAACAAGTTGTTGCAATATGAAATTTTATGGAATGACATTAGTTTACACCACCTCATTATGTTCATTATAATACCTTCAATAACAAAAAGGACTTAAAATCCCACATAAGTGAACGTCTATAATGTAAGAATATTCGAAGATAATTTCCTTAGCCCACCTTCAATACTAAATATTCTAATAAAACGTCAGTCTTCATATTAATTATACATTGTTCAACCTGACCCTCACTGCAGGCTACACTCACTTGTAACCTTAAGGATTCAGGAGGAAAGGGAAATAATTTGGGAGCTGATTCTAGAGCTTGAAATAAGAAAAAGGTTCATACAAACATGTCCGAAATTGCTTTGTTATCAAGTTATGGTTAGCGTAAAACTTTGCCTGGATTTCAGTTCTCTCGATGAAATGAAGTCATACTGAAATTTTTAAGGCATTATATAAGTGGGGTAGACTTGATAGTTTTTATGTTTTTGACCTGAATTATTCAAAAAAAGAAAATCTGGTCCCACAACTGGATCTCCTGTTTTTATGATATACAATATAAAACAAATATTTTCGGAAACTTATTTTTTTAGTTTTGAAGTACAATAACTTTGTTAACTAACTAATAAATGCATAAATGTTATTATCAAAACTAGTAGACAATTTAATTCTGAGAAAATTGATGTCTATGAAAAACAAACAAAAAAGATCAACTTTTATTATTAAAAACAAAACAGAACAAAACTTAACAGAATGTTATGAATCTGTAAAAATTAAAAATAGCTGTTTGAAGTAAAATAAATTTTAAACCTTTGAAAAATTAGGTTGGCTGCCTAATTTTAAAACAGGTTCAGCAACATTGAGAATGCAAGCATTCTCAATGCTTCCCTCATCAAGGAATGCTAAGATATCATTAGATTGATAACAGAAAATGTAAGGAAACTAGTTGAAAAGAGCATCAATGTCAAAGTTAGAATTTTCAAACATTTATTATAAATTATACAGTATAAACCAACCTGAGTCCTTTTTTTTAAGCAAATTAAAAGTATTTTAGTTTTTCAAATTAAAATAGAAATAAAAATTAAATTGTATTAATTTTCTTTAAAGGTCTGAATTTATTGTGCTAATTCAGCTGTTTTTAATTTTTACAGTTTCATAACATTTTTTTTGTTAAGTTTAGTTCTTTAACAAACACTTGCATGTATAATTTTTTATATTTTAATGAGTATTTTTAACTTACACACTCACAAATATTTTATACATGTATGCTGAATATATTGTGTTATAATAATTATTACATTTTATTGTGAACTTGAAATTTGTCATGTTTTATTTCATCCTTACTTCAATATCCATGTTTCTAAGTATTCCATGATCTTAAATGCCAAGATACCATTATTTTAAAAGCAAAAACTAAATTTCCTTTGGTTTTCTAGTTCCAGCCATTAAAAAAAATTAATAATTATACAGAACCCATGTTTTTACTTTCATTAAAAACTCATGGAAGATAGCTGTGAAAAGTAATACTGCTTCACATCGAAAAGCGTTTAATTGAACAGTGAAGTTCCTTTTCTTTTGGCAATTTTCATATCAAAACCATAATGAAGTAAAGGGTTTGAAATGGATGGTTTTTCTTCAACCTCTCATTAAAGGAAGTCATAATTATACAAGCACTAATATTCCCTTTCTAAAAAGAAGAATCATTAAAAACATACTGAGTGTATTTAAAATTAATGCATGGCATGAGCGCTTTCTTACTCCTAGGATCAATTATGAACCATCTTACCACTGAACAGATATTATTTGGCTACTTTGTATATGTTAAAATCAGGATTATATTAGTCAATCAGTCTGCATTCAAACCCAAGAGGGAAGATACCAATCTTGTAGTTACCCTAGCATATCACTTTAGTTTAAATTTATTAACTGTTTTTTCTGGTCTGATCTGCAGTGGGGAGTGAGGTAAATGCCACAATCCCCACCGTAGAACCATCATGGAATTCTCTAAGCTAAACTAAGTCTCTTCTGATCTGCCTAGGGAGGTCTGCCAGCTCAGTCACTCTCCCACCACTTCTCTATCTTAGACTTTCTTAATTCAACTTATGAAACTAACATAAACACTTGTATATCCTCTAATCAGGGCTCAGTGCCAATAACGCTTATCTTCAGCCAATTAAGAACCCTTAGTTCCATAACTATCCAGGCTGCTAC
Source organism: Lycorma delicatula (assembly GCF_047948215.1). Lineage (NCBI taxonomy): Eukaryota > Metazoa > Arthropoda > Insecta > Hemiptera > Fulgoridae > Lycorma > Lycorma delicatula. The sequence continues at coordinate 167,906,921 of NC_134458.1, forward strand.
TCTAATTTTATTGACTTAAAACCTCTTCAGCAACTATTTACACAACTAGGGATTTCTGAAAGCCTTCTATGTATGTCATGGACATAGTTCACGGTGTCCTTAATTCTATAATCCGGGCAAAGGCATGAACCAAACCAATTTGTCCCTAAATACATGGCCAATCAGAAACTGAAAGTTATACTAATTGAGAGAAACTTACCTAATTGCTTCCAACCTGTCACACAAAGGAAAATACTGCCCTTTAGAAGATTTGTTCCATCTAACCTGCCATGATTGAAAACCATATTCTTCAGTGTCTTGTCTGGGCTGGGGGGTATTACTCCCCCAGCCCAGACAAATGAGGTGAATACTCATTTACATGTCATACATATCTTCCTCAACTGATTGAGCCGTCAGGGGTTGTTTAAAGTTTTATTCTTTTGTTTTTGTTAATAAAAGTTATTTTTTTTGTTTTTCATAAACTTTATTATATTATTTTTTCAGAATTGAATTCTCTACAAGTTTTGATAATAAAATTTATGCATTTATTAGTCATTTAACAAAATTATTGTTCTTCAAACCTAAAAGCATGTTTATCGTCACTGAATTTTTTCTATTTTATGTTGTATAACATAAAAACGACAGGAAATACAGTTCTGGGACCTGTTTTATTTAATTTTTCAGGTCATAAAAAAAATCATCAAGTTTACCCCTTATATAACTCCTCAAAAATTTCAGTATGACTTCATTTTAATGGGGAACTGAAATCCTGGCAAGATTTTTCAGTAGTCGTAACTCAAAAACAAAATGTTTTCGATTATAGATTTGTATGAATGTTTTTCTTATTTCAAGGCTAGAATCAGTTCCCAAATTATTTTTCTTTCCTTCAGAATCAGTCTGTATATTAATGTGAGAGTTATAGAAATCTGTACACAGTTATTTTATATTAATCATTTTTAAAAGTGTGACTACAGCATGCACGGAGAAAGATTCTATGCAACATGAACCATCAAGTAATTAATTAGGAGGTTAAAGACACAAAAACTTGGATGAAAAGTGTATTTGTATTTATAGCAAGAAAATCTGTATAGATTATGTTTTTAGAATGAGTATTAAAGGTGAATATGAATAAAGAAAAATAAGTATATTGGATGTTTTGGAGATATAGAAAGTATTTTTGAGATTAAGAAATGAGCAGTGCATAGAGAGTTGAGACTAATAGAGAATGAATTCCTGATAATTTTGCAATACTTAAGAGTATTTATGAATATTATACATATAACATATTAACATATGTTATGGTAGACATGATACTGTACATGTTGTGAGTTTAATACACATATTAGTATTAGCAAATCTAACATAACTATTAAATAATTAACATTAATAGCATTTTATTTATTAATAATACTCAATCAATTTGTTTTACATTAAAAATGAATTAAGAACATCACAGTACACGTTTATAATTAATGTTTTCTTTGCTTTAAATAAAATTATAGAACGAATTACACCTGATGGGTTCTCTATTAGAAGCAGCAGAAGTAAGTGATATTGAAAATATTAATTTTAATTTTGATGAACGTTGGATTTTAGAGACTGTACATCTTTTTTCAAAATTTACACCAGAAAAGAAGAGTTTAGTAAGTACAGCATTTTAAAATTAGTTTTTAAAGTTATTGTTTAGTTATTTTTATAATTAATACATATTTTTTTTTATAATCTATACAATAGTCTCATTACTTGATCTGTAATTTTAATTGATATTACAACACATTAATGTGTTAATGTCTAGTTGTTACAAACTTTATTTTGACTGCTAAATTGTGTAATTTTACTTAGTTAATGCAATATTAAAAATTAGGAAAAAGTAAATTTTAAAAATTTAACAAAAAAATTTATTTTAATTTATAAACAAGTTTTACATATCAGTTAAAAATAAAATATCTTTTATAAATTATTTTTTAAATAAAATTTCAGTTATATAAATTTCCATAAATGAACAAGAAAATTATCAAGGTGAGTTCCCTCCTCCCCACGAACTTAATTACACCCCACCACTATTGTTATGGTCCTACTATATTTTTTTCTTTTAATTAAATTACCTTAAACTTTAATTAATAAATACCTGATGTTATATAATTGTAGTATTAGGTGTTGTCTTCTTTTTGGTCCTTTTTTTTAATTAAATTTATTTCTGCTTGGTTTTATTACAACTTTACTTCTTAAATTTCCTCTTTGGTTTGCTTTTACTTGTTTACTCACTTGATCCTGTTTTTTTTTTTACAATTAATAAATTTTCTTTAGTCTTATAGTTATGTTTTTACAAAGTTTTATTTCACTTTAAACTTAAATTTCTTCTTTCATTTTTTGCAGTCTCCTCTTATTTGTTTTCCTAGATTCTTGTTTAAATATTAGTAGGCTTATGTAATACTCCTACTGCATGTTGTCTTCTTTTTGGTGCTTTTGTTTATACTTTTTTTAAATTAAATTTGTTTCTGCTTGGTTTTATTACAACTTTATTTGTTAAATTTACTCTTCAATTTTAGATGTTTTTACAGCTTTTTTTTAGCAAATTTTCTTCTTTTTTTTACCAAATTAAAGTCTCTCGTTGTTTATGTCCTTTTAGATTCTTGTTTAAATCCTTTCGATTTTATAAAATAGAACTATTCATTGTTGTCTTCCTTCTAATCTCTAATGTTAAAGTGAGCTAAAGTGTTGTGGTTTTTCTTAAACAGGTAAACTGTTTAGATTGGGCCTTTTTAAGGAAGTATTATAGTGCAGCAAAACTTCAGATATACTGTTGTCTGAAGTAGTATTAAATGTAATTTTGAAATATCATGGTCGTTGTTTAGTTACCTGTTTAAGCATTCTTAAAAAAAATTAACTTTGTGTATACAATTATTTGCAAATCTTTATGTAAACACAATTAGCAGTTCAATATTTTACATTATTTGATGTTCATAAAGTCACTCAACCCACATGTAAAACAAGTTGTATTTATTTAATGAAAGAATAATTTATTATGATAATGGGAAACTGGAGTCTATATTTACATTTTTTTCCCCCACCTACATGTCATAATAAATGTTCAAACAGTCCACTTTGAGAGTTGATCAAACGTTTCTTCACGAGTTCAGTGGAACCTTCCTTAGAGTTGTTGCTGCCAAAAAAAGATGCTGTCTATTTACGATATTTTTTCAATTCATCCAAGGTTCTGGTTCTTGAAAACTGTTTTTCAGATGGCCCCAAAAATAAAAATCTGGTAGCGAAAGAACGGGAGGGGATCCATTGAGGTCAGAGTTCTTCATATTGAGTTCTGAAAATTATATGGTTATTGAAATATTCACTTAACAACTACATAGTCAAATCAGCAGTGTGGCACATAGCACAATCTTACTGTAACCAGTAGAGTTTTGCCCTTAAATTTCAAGTAAGGCCACAAAATTTGTGATATCAATGTTATCTTTAATTCTGAATAACATTCTGCAGGTAATGTTTCTGTAAAAAAATTTGTCGAATTGTTCTTTGTTGTGAAATCACATACTCTCTTGTTTTGGTTTTTAATATATCCAGAAAAATGAAACCATTTGTAATCTGAACAAAAAAAATCATCCAAAACACACACGACCCCCAAAAAGTAAAAAAAAATATATAATGAATATTTTGTGAACCCCAATGAAACCTATTTAAAACTATTCAGCTGCATTGATAGCGACAGGTATGAACATGCATATATGAAGTGTACAAACATGAGTGATTTACAGGTTCCAACTTCATGTGTACCTGGTAATTTGTAGTTTTGCTCTTAAGTGTACCTTGATGTGCTCCTTGTAATTTGGTTTGCTTGCATAATATTCACTGTGAGAGTGTCATATTGGAATATGCATATGATACATTTGAGCACATCGTGCTCTCAGCAGTGTGTCGTGCTCTCAACGCAAAGCGTGAGTCTGGTGCCTTTATTTAAGTTTTTAAAATCGTAGTTTCATTGAAAATAATAATAACTGAGGTTTCGGGTTTTAGTGTGCAGCCAAACAGTGTAACTGGTTTTTATCTTTTTTAACTGGTTTAGATTCTTATACAAAGTGAATAAATTGAACTGATTGGTAAAAAGACAAGATTGTCCAGTGACAGTTATTTAAATTATGGTTTTACCTGATTGGATGGAAAGCCACAGTGCGTTGTTTGCTTTCACATCCTCTCCGATGAAAGCATGAAGTCAACAAAATTAATTTGTCACTTGGAACTAATCATTCAGATCATAAAAATAAACCCTTGGAATTTTTTGAAAGAAAATTATATACTTAGAGAAATTAACAAGCTTTTATTTGTAAATCAAGCCATACTGATAAAAGTACATTTGAAGCATCTTATCTCGCAGTATGAAGAGTAGCTAATATGTCCAAAGCCCATACAATCACAGAAAACCTCATATTGCCTGCTGCAATTGATATGGTCAGTGTTTTAATAGGTGTGGAAGAAGCAAAAAAATTGAAAAAAAATTCTGCTTTCTAATGATACAGTATCAAGACAAATCAATGACATGGCTGCCGATGTTCATGATCAAATAATTCAGCAAGTGAGTTAAAGTGAATTTTTTAGTATTCAATTTGATGAATCAACAGATGTGGAAAAAATTTCTCAGATCTTACGTTTAGTGAGATATGAATGCAATAGGAACAGATCATCAAAGAAAATATGTTGTTTTGCAAATCAACCTGGTCTTGCAACAGAATGTCAGTTTTTATTTCTTATATGAAGCTACTAAAACTATAATGTAGATTGGACAAGATGTATTGCACTATATAGTGATGGTGCAAAGGCAATAACAGGAAAGAACAGTGGACTTTCTGGAAAAATTAAAGAACATCTTATAACAAGGGCAGAATGGACACATTACTTCCTTTACAGACATGCTCTTGCCACAAAAAATATGCCAGAAAATCTTTAATGTATTCTTTGTAAAGCTGTAAAAATAGTTAATTTTATTAAAAGTCGACCAAGGCTGTTTGCTAAACTATGTGATGAAATGGATAAAAAGAAAAAATCTCTTCTTTTCCATACAGAAATCAGATGGTTATTGAGGAGGGGGGCAATGTTAACACAGTTATTGGAATTGCAAGATGAATTAATAATATTTTTCTGTAATAAACAAACACCATTCTCAGTTTTTTTTTTTTACAGAATAATGAGTATGTGTTGCTATTGACTTACTTAGCTATTTTATTTTTGCATTTAAACGACTTGAATTTGAATTTACAAGATTGTGAAAAAACATTTTTTTAATGACAAACAAAATTCATGCCTTCATTAAGAAGCTTGATATTAGAATAATTCGCCTTCAAAACAAATTTTTTTTTTATATTCACCAGTTTGAATAGCATGAAGGTGTATTTGCATAAGATAAAAGTTCAGTTGGCAAAGTATTTACCAGAAGATAAAAATGATTTCTCAAAGAGATGGGTACTGAATCCATTTAGTGAAAACACTGTTGCAGCTGCTAATTTACCAGTTGAGATTCACAACCAGCTCATCAAAATGTCTACTGATAAAATATTACAACTACAACACATCTGAAGATTTAGATATGTTTTGGGTTGCTTATCAAAGTAAATATGGAAATTTAGTCACAGAATCATTGAAAACATTAATCCCTTTCGCCATGTCTTACCTCTGTAGAAAGAATTTTTCGTCTATAGTTACACTAAAAACGAAATATAGAAATCGCCTTTATCACTTGAAAACAATTTGGTTTTGAGTGTTGATACCATAGATCGATGCATAGAGAAACTTTTGAATAAAAAACAAACGCAACAATCTCATTAATTTGATTTTTTTTTTAATTTATATTATTTATATGCTTATAAATGCAAGTAAAATGTTTATAATAAAATGATTTTCTTTCTCATAAAATGATTTCATTATTGTTTACGTGTAAAGTTGTAGGCTAATTTTGCAACCCCACTGGGGGTTATGACCTCCAGGTCGAGAAATGCTGGTCTACAGTATTGAAGTCATTAATGACAGATTCTCCAAGTTCTTGCACTACTTGGAATTCAAAAATTAAATATGCTTTAAAATTTTCTATTGTTTTTTTTTTGTTTTGTGTTAGTTTATAGATTAAAATATATTATACTATTTCCTAGAACTGAAAAAAAAAAAATATATATATATATATATATATATATTTTTAATGCTTTATTTATCTTTGGATATTAAATTATACTCATTTACATGCGATCTTTATTGAAATATTTTTTTTATAATGATAAAAATAATTTTAATCAGCCTTTCAGCCGGAAGGTCAGGTTTGTGGTGGTCTTTGTGGTGGTAGAATTAGCTAAATGGTTGCTAGTAATGTTACACCATAAAATATGTGTCAATGATGGAATCGTAAACGAAGCTATGGGTATAGTCAAGAAATCCAAATTGCCAGCTCTTATGAGAGAGACCAGTAAGAAGATGGAGAGCAGCCAGAAGCTGCTTTAATTCAATTTGGTAGGCATTTTCATCTGAAATTTGTGGTAATCGTGAAAAAATGCAGATGGCTTCAACCGTATCTCTCAGTGCATCTTTATAAGTCACTAAAGGATATGCTGTTCTATTAATTCTAAAAGGATTAGCAGAACCATTAATTCTTTTAAGAAATTAATTCCTTTAAGCTGAACTGTGATGGTACACAAATTGCAAGCCTCAACACGCAATAAAGGTTAAAAAGGTTTTTGCAAAAGCCCAAGTTGCTCTAAGTCGAACAGAGCTTAGAAGATTAAGCTTTCTGTGATTTGGAACCTAATAAAGAAGTAAATAAACCATATGATGACATGTTGCTGGCAGAGATGCAAAGATTTTGAGGCTGCCTATTGCTGAATTTAAAAAAAAAAATGATCTGTACTGATTTTTTGATGAAATTTATATGGAGCCCCAGGGAAAGATTTCCTTTTAAACAAAAAAAATAAATCATACGTGTTTACCCATTTCAAAATTATTTTTGAACATCACTAAAAAGTATAAACATAGATGTGGGTAAGTTCAGCTTTAACCAGATATCTCCTTACATGTACCATCGTCCTTCTCACTGAACTTTTAATGTTTAAGAATATTGTAATCAGCAATGTAAAGAAATCTGTATTATAACTTTTCTTTATAAAGAAAAACTTTTTAAAAAGGATGATGAAAGATCTGTACTAAATGAAAAAATTGTAATACATGATTATGTATAAAATAGATACTTTCAAAAATAATTGTAATTTTTTATTGCTTTACCATTGTGAGATGTAAGTCCATCACTATCCTAATGACTATTACATATTTAATAGTTCAGTGGTATACGCTATTGATCAGTAATTCACATGAGAAGTATGTAAAAACATTTCAGAATCGCTGTTCTAAGAGAAATCAAGTTTGACTACCACCATCAGTATAAATGATAAGAAAGTCTAAGTGAATAGCATAGTTTGCCTGGATGTCACTGTTCTATTGTCTCCATCTGGTTTTTTCTTCACTGGATCGCAACTTTGTTAGTCTGCTCTGGGAAAATAGCTGGGAAAGTTTGGAAGGCATTAAAATAATTGTTTTTAAATAGTTAAGTTTTATAATAATTTATTATTTGTTATAGGTTCAAAGCCTAGTTAATAAAGTAATTGAATCAAATGAAGCTGAAAGAATTGGTCCAGAGGGCTTAGCAGCTTTAAGTAAGCTTATTTGTGATATGAAAACTGAAGATCGTGAAGAAATCTTATCAAAATCAAGAAATATTTCTTTAGCTGCAATCATTCTTGGACAAATTAATGATTGTTCTACTCAATGTTTATCAGATTTAGCTGAATATATTATGAGTAGTGAATATGGTTCTCCAAGTAACTGGGATTCACTAGATGTGATGTCACTTGGTATTATTCCTGCTGGTAATTATCATTCTCTCATTAACCTTATTTTCAAGTAGCTTGATTTATATTTCTATGTGTGCCAGTAATAAATGTATATCATAAAGAAAATATATTGATAACTTACTGATATATTGATATTGAGGGTCTGATAAAATATCATTTGGTATTTGTGTATCAAAGAAAAAATTTGTCTTAACAATAATGAATTAAATGAACAGATATTAAATAACTGAACAATAAAAGAACTTAAATAAATGAACAACAATTATTTAAAAAGTAATCTGTTACATTTTGTCACATAATTAATTAGATTATTTTATGGAGTGCTGAAACTTGTTCTCAGATTTTTTTAAATTATTTGTGAAAATTACTAAATATGAAATAATAAAATCATGTCAATCGGTTTTCATACCACTTAGATTATTAAATTTTATATCCTTACATAAAAGCATTTGAAGTAGATGTGTTTGAAATTTCATTATAAAAAAGTAGATATTGATCTCAGTACAAGAAATAAGTGCAGAATATGTTTTGGGTTATGGTTAAGATAGTGCATCTCTTACTACCTGATAATTCCACAACATTTGGACAACTCAGAAAGTAGCATCCTGTAAAGAGTGAATAGTAAAGTAAAATCCCAAAGGTTAAAATTAAATTTTATAAACTAAGTTACCAAAGTTAAAACAACTTTAGATACAGTTCACTTCATCCTTTTGACACATATAATGGTATAAGACCACACGTTCAATGTAACATGTATTAAAGTATAAATAAAAAAATATTTTCATTTTTTTATATAACAAATATTTGACACACCAGAACCAGAAGCACATCCAGTTAGCAGTTAATACATGTAGAGGTTTATACATTTTATACATTGTAAATGTCATTTTTTATATTTAAATTTGAAGGATCACAAGACATGTGAAACATATAGAATAGAAATAAACAGAATATACGCATATGTAGATTACAGTGTGCATAAATATACAAGAATGATGAAATCTAATTAATGAATGATGGTTTTGAAGAATGGTGTGGCACTTAATTCAGTCTGTAATAAATGAACACAATTAATTTTTCTAATCCTTTTAATTCATTTACAGAATATCTCATATCCAGTTGTATAACTAGTTGTATATTCTTGACTAGTCTTGTTTATCAATTACAATTTCTTTGATGGTTGAGACAGATTCTCATTCTAGCACTACAAATTTTATAAAATAAGCACATTAAATTATCCATTAATGTTTACTTATTGCAAATAAAAACAAATGATCATAGATCACAGCTAACACTGAATTTCCCCAGCCAAGAATTTCTCAACAAAGTGAAATTTACCCTATCGTCTCTTTTAATGTATTTATAATTTGGTTTAAATTTAAAATTATTAGCAAGATAAATATTTCATCTGTGAGCACGGTGAGTACACAAAGACAATGAAAAACTAGTTTTCCATTAGATTTCAGGTACACAGAAGACTATGAGCAAAGTGGTCAAATTTAGGAAGACAGGATCAATGAAAGACTATGAGCTAAGTGATGGACCATTACAGTTCTAGACAAAAAAACTGCAATATATATCAGCTACTATACAATCTAGTCCCAACAAGTCTATGAGAAAGTTAGACAAAAAAACATCGATATTGCAACTACAAACGAGGCAGTTCATAAGAAGTTCAGATATCATCCCTTATAAAGTGAAAACTATTCAAAGGTTATTGGCCACAGACTGTGGAAACCAAATTCAGTTCTGTGAGTGATTTCAGTAGTTTCAACTGTACAATCCCTATGATATTTTGGATCATGTTTTCCATACTGTTAATGCGTAGTTCCATTTATCAGGATATGTGGACACATAGAGCTCATGTTTATGGTTTGCTAACAATCCACATACCACACATGAAATTCCTCTACATGACCAGGAGATTGTGATATGGATTCCAGTATCCAGGAGAAAAATAATCGCCCAATATTTTTATAGAAACAATAAATTCAGTTCATAATTGAGAAATCATTTACCAATTCATGGGAGAGGAAAGGATGAAATTGATAATGCCTGGATACAACTAGATGACACAACCATGCATACAGCCAGATAGTCTATGAAATTATTGCAAGAAGTTTTCGAAGATAAAATCACTTTTAAGAGCTTGTGACCACCTTCATGAGCTGGACTTAAGCTCACTGGATTTTTACTTCTGGGGTTGTGCAAAAAGTAATTTTATCAAGGAAACCCCCACAGCCTCCAGGAAATTGAAATTGTTATTTGTGATTTCACCTAGAGCACTCCACATAAGAACTTGTGGGAGTTTTCAAGAACAAGAAGTTACGCGTGTAGATTCAGTCCTGATGTTCATGAAGACCATTTCCAGCAACTATTGTAAAATAAGTCGATTGTACATACTGTTATACTATTGTGTGACATGTGTACAGTTAATTTTCAAACTCAGTATACATATAACTTCAGTACAGTTTGTTCCTCTTAAGAAAAAAAAATCCTGTCAAGAAATGAATAGAATACAAAGATTTGGTAAACTTAAAATCCGTAAAAGGAAAAAGTATATTTAACAGAAAGAAATAAGAACCATTTTGGGTAAACAAGTATATAATAAAATTTTATTAAACACTCGTGCAAAGGAAGTAAAAAATGTTTAGGCTAAAAATACTAAAAGATTTTCAAGTGTTGTCAAAGTTTAACTCGACAGTGTGTAAAAGGTAATAATGATGAAAAAGGTAATGTTAATACAGTAAACAAAAACTGTTAAAAGTGTGGATTTTTAATGAAAGTTTGCATCAGATAATATGGAAATTAATAACTCATTTGATAAATATTTTCAAACAGTAGCAGACAAAGTTATCCAGAGCAAGAAAATAGGGTATAACAAAGATTCAATTCCCATAGAAATAGTTTCCTAAATTATTCTAATACTGTCTTAGAAAGGAAAAATTTAAGTTCAAAAATAATAGTACTGATGAAGTTGCTATATAAATATAATAAAAACAAAACCAGAAAATTACAAAGTTGGAAGTTTGCTTCCAAATTTTTTTAAGAATATTTAAAAGTGTAATGTTCAATAGGGTAGAATATCATCTAAATTAGAGTAATACATTAGTAGCAAAGTAAGAAAGTGAAATCTGTAAAAGTACATCACTAATATACATATGTATAAAAGGTGGCAGATGAATGGTTCAAGAAAAATGTTATCAGATTCTTACAATCTAATAATGATGTGACTTAGGTGTGAATTTTGAACACCTAAAAAAAAAATGATAGATGTAACAAGTGTAACTACAAACTGGTTTACATCATACCTTATAATCATCAGTAAACAATGTGTAGATTAAAGAAATAGATTGATGGAATAGTTTTACGTTATCAGTCCTAACTTCTCAGAGTATTAAATAACTAGTATATTGTAAAATTTTAAAAAACGACTATGCTTATTAGTTTACTAGAATTTTATATAGTTTATTAATTTAAATTTTTAACTTTTGTAATGACAACTCAAACTAAATCAAGTAATAAAAAGTTCTTAAAAAACTGATTTCAAAATGTTTAGCTTCTTTACAGTCATCCTCAGTGAAGAGTGCTGCAGTTTTCGTTTTTTGTCACCTATATAACTACTGGAGGTTTTTTTTTAATTTGACAGACTAATATTAATGAGTATGGTAGAAATGTTGTGTGATTTGAGTTATGCCTATCCATTTAATTTGTCATTGTCAAACATTGCCATGTGTTTGTATCATTCATGGTAAGATGTAATTCCTTTATTATAAATGGAATATGATGAATTCATCAACTTTGATGGATTTGTTATTTGTATTAATGAGGTGTTAGCAAATTTTAATTCTATTGCTGCAGAGGTCTTTTAAATATTCATCATATCTTTGTTTAAAATTGCATCCTGTTTAACCAGTATAGAAAATTGGGTATTCAGAACAGTTTAATTTATAAAATCTGGTTTCTAATCTACTTTTAATGATTTATTTTATTTTCTTCTTTTTTTTTTTTGTTCGGCAAATTTCAACCAGAATTTTTCAGTGTAGCATAATAGTGTAATATACTAGGTCTGTCAATCTTTATTTCTAATATCTATACCTATAAAGCAACTTGTCCTGACTGACTGATTCATTGACGCCTAGCAAAAACTACTGAAGCTAGCATAAATTGATGAAAATTGGTATGCCATGTTCCTTCTGGTGTAAGTACACACTAAGAAAGAATTTTAGAAATTCTGAGTATAAAGGTTTAAAGTGGAGTAACAATGAAACTTACTATTTTTTTTTAATTTCTCTGTAACAAATGAAGATATTAACTTGATTTTTGTTGTTGTAATCCTAAAAACCAATTTCTAGGTAAAAAAAATTGAACAATGATTGAAAATTTTTCCCCATTTCTGACTATACTAAACAATATATTCACTAAATTGGAGCTTGCAAATATCCTTCAGATAAATATCTAAAAAACCATTTTTGGGTTTTTTTAATTTTGATTTTTTAAGGGGTGCGATTGTGTACAATGCAGCAGTTCAATCGACACAGCAACTGTTACTGTATGTGCAACACAACTGCCTCCTGCCTCTGTTAACTACACTAAAAAACATAAAATAAAAGAAATTAAAAATTAAAAAAAAAAGAGAAATAAAGTATATCACCTCATAGTGGTGTTTGTCGAGTAATGCTAAGAATTGGGCAAAATACATTTTTACGAAGTACAGGTAACCAGTTATAACTAATATTTTTAAGATGGAAGGAAACTGTTTTGAAACCTACATTCTTAGATCACTCAAAAGTTTTGTGTCCTGTGTACTGATCAAACTGTTGCTCTGAAGAAATTACAATACACTGACAGTTTTTATAAATTGAACAGGCTTTATTTTTATTTATCATTACTATTCTTACAAGCATGAGTTTAAGCATTAGTGGGGTCCAGGGGGCAGAGCACCCTGGCTAGACAGATAGGATGCCGGTCTCTGTGGCGCAAGTGGTAGTGTGTGTCAGCCTTTCATCCAGAGGTCCCGAGTTCGAATCCCGGTCAGGCATGGCATTTGCACACATGCTACAAATTATTCACCTCATCCTTTGAAGCAATGCATAACAGTGGACCCGGAGGTTAAACAAAAAAAAAAGAAAAAAGACAGATAGGGCGAGTGAAGCGAGCCATGACCGGCTAAATATCACTGCAACAGGATGCTAGTATATATATATAAAAATCAATTACCATCTGACTTCTAGTCATTAATTCCATTCCTAATAGAATGATTTCATTCCCAACAGAGATCTCTGTTTTCTGTCTGTTGGTTGTCTGTTACTCATAGTTATCTAATACAATCAATTCTAGGTAACTAGATAAAAGGAATAAAAGTTCTTCCCAAGATTTTTAATGTATCCATAAAACAGCCATACTAGAGAGGAATGAAGTGGTCTCCCATTACCTTTTTCACTGAACTGAAGAATCCATTACATGGATTACATTATTTTGTATATATTTTTTATAAAAATATTACTATATATTCGATTAATAATTAATATGATAAATCTCTTACAGTCCTATTCAGATAATTTATCTCTTATAAATATTTTTATGATTTTTGGAATGTTAAGGTAATTCAGGAAGTAAGGAATCAACAGCTCTAAATTGTTATTTTGTTACATTTTTTTCTTTAAGGAATTACCACATTATTTATAACCTTGATGAATTGACTATATTAAAACTGGAAGAATGAAGAAACTTATGTGTGTACTACATTGTGTCTTAAATGAGTGTAACCAGAGTATCCATTCAGTTTTGTAGTTGCTGATATAACTCACAGAAATAATTGGCAGAGTGATTTAATTATGATTATTCCTAATCATTCAACTGTTACATTGACGAATCAATTTTTATAACTGTCTATCTGACAATATAAAGTATGACAGAGTTCAGTTTGGTAAATTAGTAAAATTGTTTTTGGTAATACAGTTGTGATGTGTTATGATTGTAGTACAAGTGTCTTTGATGATAATTTATTTGGTTGTGCTGTTGACTGTGTGTGTGTTTGTTCTAAACTTAATGTTTTAAATTATATGTGTATTGTAATTTAGCCTTTCACTTATCTGTTTGATAGTTTCTCTCCATAAATCAATAGGATTTGCAAAAAATAAATGATTAAAATATGTTTTCTTAATTTAACAATTTTCAAGACTCTATTATAGAGAAAATGATTTCTGTTTTATGATTATTTTTTTTGCATTAACTATTTTATACTTGTTGTTGTAAATAGATGAATTAAAAGCGACTCTTACAGCCCTAACTTTGTCTTGCTTGTGTGTGCATTTTTTTGTGAAAAGACAATATAATATATTCAGTTCATATGAAAAAATCATATCACCAATATAAATAAAAAATATCTCATAAAAAAAGTTACAAAGTCTAAAAAAAAGTAAGAAACAATTAGATAGTTACAGACTATTATTTTGTTTGAGTTTTAAACATAGTTTTTTTTTTTTTAATACAGGTTTGTTACATAAAGACTGGATTGAATTGATAATGAATGGGAAGAATCCGCTAATGGGATTACAGCCATCAGCTGCAAAATGTTTACCTCCAAAATATCTTATGGTAATATATAGTTAATTTATGAATTAAGTGCTCTTTTATCTCTCATAGTCAAACCCTTCAAAAGTTTTGTAGGTAAAATATTCTGAGTATTTTTAATAGACTTCAAAAAGGAGGTTATATATTCGTCCAGTATATTTTTTTTATCTTTGTTCATGCATAACCTTTTTTCCTATTAACCTGATTGAAATAAATTGTGTTGTAATTGATGCAGCTGCCTTTCATAGTGATGCCATGATGTTGAAAAAACTTTGTAGATGCAGAAAATTGACAAAAAAAAGAATTTCTCATCGTCCAGTGGGTAGGTAGGGATACAGGGAATCCTGATATTCTATATGTTGCATCACATTAGATGGTGTTATATGATCTTGTGTAGAAGACCATATAACAAAAATCGCCCTGCCTGTCAAAAATCAAGATATCTTTTTGAACTCTTTCAGATCCAATAAACATTATATATAATATACAGCATCGATAGGGACAAAGGGAATCTTATAATTCTATAAGACATGCGTCACATTATATGGTCTTTATGTCGGTTCAATTTTTTTTTCAGATCATGTGTTTAGTTGCTTGTTTCTGGCAATCAAGTAAAGCAAGCAAGTTTGATATTTTCTGATAAATGAAAATAGATAAAATTTAACTTTGAGTTACTTTATTTATAAGTACTTTCTTAACTAGTATAAATTACCTTATTTTAAAAGTTTTAACCCCGACAGACTTAAAAAAAGAGATAGATAACACTTTACAGTATTTTCCACTTTCTTTTCAGTGGTAAAAAAGTAGGCTGCTAAATTTAAATGTGGTCGTACATGTATTTAAGATGACAATGAACTCTCAGGACGCCCAAACCATTACGACCTACGAAACATCATAGAAATTCACAATGCCATAATAAATGATCACCAACTGAAGGTTGCGGGCCTGCTGACATTGCAAGTATCTTGATAGACAATATCTACTATATCTTACACGAATAAAATATAGTACACGAGTACTATATTTTAGAAGATATTTATTTAGCGTATGGCACTAAAACATAACACCAATTACAGTCATAATTATAAACAAAGATTTAACAAACTAATATATGCTACCGATTCTGGAGTCGCCATCAGGAAATCTTCAGGATTTCCTTCATAAGTTGTCCTAGGGCAAATTTCTGTGATGTATCTGATAGTTTGATTTTCACCACACTCACAAAGGGGAGTTGTTGTTTTACCCCATTTATACAAGAAATAGGCACACCTACCATGCTGAGTCTGTATTCTGTTTAGCGTTGACCATGTCTTACGTGGCAAGCCAAAACCAGGCGGCCTTTGAGTAATACATTGGATTTGGTTATTCTGTTTTGTGGTCCATTCTCGACGCCAGGCATCAATTAGGCCAAATCCGTTCCTCTGTAGCAGCAATTGCTGTTTTGATAGGTGGCTTTCTAGATCGAAGGCAACCACGATTGTCATCCTCAATGTCCTCATGTATTGGCAGGTTTTGATTGTCCATAATCTGTGATATGTGGCTCAATACGAGGAGCCATTCCACGGGAGTAGACCTGATAACCCTGGCAATCATTCTCATAGTGTTATTAAGTTGAGCATCAATTCTACGAACATAAGGGCTGTTAAGCTACACTGGCACACAATATTCAGCAGCCGAGAAGACAGGCTCAGAGCCGATGTGCGCAAAGTGGAAGCCGATGCTCCCCACGTCGTTCCACAGAGCTTATGTATTTTGTTGTTTCTCGCTCTCAATTTCCCTGCAGTTTTCATTAGGTGCTCCTTAAATGAAAGCGTTCTATCAAGTGTCACGCCTAAGTATTTCGGTGTTTTAGTGTGAAAGAGCCATGTATCCTCAAATAGAATTTTAAACTCCCTATTAGCAAACTTGTTACTCAGATGGAAGCATGACACCTCTGTTTTACTAGCATTTGGTTGGAGGCGCCATCTACGGAAGTACCTCCCCAGTTTCTCCAAGTTAGCCATCAGGACCTCCTCCAACTCTTCAAATGATCTACATTTTATTGTTAGCACCCAGTCATCGGCGTAGCCATGCTTTTTAGATCTTGTCTCTGGCATGTCCGCAACATAGAAGCTGAAAAGGAGAGGCGCAAGTACAGACCTTTGTGGCAGGCCATTCTTGAGTTTCCTCGGTGAGCTTATATCGGATCCCATGATAACTTGGAACATTCTGTCATTCAACATGTTATTAAGGAGGCGAGCTGTTAGTTTGCATGGGATTACATGGAGGACCTTACAAATCAAGCCTTCTCTCCAGACAGTGTCGTAAGTGGCTGATAAATCAACGAATGTAGCAGAGGTTTTAAGATTTCTTTGGAACTCTGCTTCAATGTATGTTGTGAGCAAGAGAACCTGGTCGGTGCAACTTCATTTTGGCCTAAAGCCTGCTTGTTCAATTGGTATAACATCATATATCCTCTGACAGATTCTGTTGCAGATAAGCCTTTCTAGTAATTTATATGTCATTGATAGCAATGCTATAGGCATGTAACTCTTAGGTAAGTTTGCTGGTTTCCCCAGTTTCAAAATTGCTACTACATTCAATCGCTTGAGCTCTCTAGGCACGCTACCGGTCTGCATTATGTCGGTGAAGAATCTGGCTAGCCAAAGTTTTACGTATTTTCCGCAGTTTAATAAAAGTTCCACATTAATAGCATCAAACCCTGTAGCAACATCTTTGAGCACCGACTTAATCTCTTAAAATGTAAAAGAGTTGGTGTACTCAGTATCTCCTACCTTCCTCCTGAAGTTCCTTAGTTCACGTTTTATCTCAATTGCGTGTACTCTGTCTCTTGGTGCTCTGGATGTTGCCACTACGTGGGATGCCACAGTGTTTGGGAAGTCACCTGCTTTTGGTCTCTGAATAGGAGATACGCTTCCTAATTTTCTTCAGAGTCCTTGCATAACTACTCGAGGTCTGAAAGTTCAGGCTTTCCACCGTTTCCGAACACTTCTGTTGTCTTGCAGCATCAAGGCTATGGAGAAGCTCGTCTGCCACCTCTTGATCGCCTGTCTCGAGGAAGCTTTGGTAGAGAACTTCGCTATTTTGGGACCACCCTGGGACATATTCTCTGTGAAACCCTTTAGGGATGCACTTCTTAGCAGTACTTGTTACTGCTCCAATAAATCTGCTATAGTTTTTGCTGATTGGTGGTATCCAACCTAGGCATTTATCCAGACCCCTAGAAAAATTTTCCCAATTAGCCTTTCTGAAGTTCCATCTAGGGCAGGGTACAGAGGTCACGAGAGAAATTCGGCTACCTGCCTCTATAATAATTGGACGGTGCTGGCTGTGGGAAAAGTCGCAGAGAACTTTTCAGGTGACTAGCAACAGCCGACCTTTGCTGTCAGTTGAGGTGAAACAGAGATTCGGGTTATACTCCTACCTCCAAGCCGCTGATTTAAAAGTAAATTGGTCTTTAGCATCAAAGACAAGACTAAGATTCTCATCCTCAGCCCATCTCACCAGAGCCTCACCATTAGCATCACAATCCTTATATTTCCATTGCTCATGGTGGCTATTAAAATCACCCAAGCAGACCGCAGGATGAGGCTGTATTTGGATTACTGACATTGGCCATGATACAGCTGGTGGTTTATAGATATTGGACACTGTTATACTTCCAATTTTAACTACAACATTATGAATTTCATTGTTCTTGGAGGTGGAGATGAGAGTGGCATTTTCTATATCATGCCTAATGTAAGTAGCAACACCGTATGCATCATGGTATATGGCACCAACTAATTCATATCCAGGTATTTTACCTCTTCTCTGCAATTGTTCCTCAGTGTTACAATTTGTTTCCTGGATTGCAACCAGATCAATATTGTCGTTCCTCAGTAGTTGCGATAAATACTGGCTCTTAGAATAACTTATGCTTTCCATATTTATGTGTCCTATAATTTTATATCAAGTTGCCAGGACTACTTAAAATAAATTGTATACAGTAATCAGAATTAACTGTTATCCATAAATGAATCTGGTAATTTGTTTTATAATTGTAACATTATTTTTACTCAAACTGAGGATCAACATTACATTAAAGTAGCAGTACCGCTTGTAGATACATAAAGTTAAAATGCATTCATCACAGTTAATGTTTCTTAAGATAATGAACCATATAATTTGTTTTGTCACTGCATGACTTCCTCATAATGTTTGGATGAATTATTTTTTAAATTGCACTAATAAGTTTTATTACAACCTATTTTTAAAACAAATTGATGGTTCATTATTAGGCCATGTTAATGGATCCTCAACTGACAAACATTATACATTTAATTTGCATTTGAAAAATGGTGAAATCTCATACAAATTAGTTTCATAAATATTTTCTAACTCTTTATTTTAATTAGGTCTGAAATCTTTATTATGAAGTTTATTAAACATTAAATTGTTTAAAAACTCAACAAATACACTTTTTAATTTCATATTATATTTACTGTTAATTAGCAGCTTATTGTTCAACAATTTAATTTTCAAAGTAGTCATATCATCTTGGTTTTTTTTTTGTGTCATCTGTCAGTTTAATGCTCTTCTCCTGTACTAATAATCTTTTAACCACTGCATATTTATTATATCCTAGACCCTCAATTGTCTGTTTTGTGTCTTTCAATCTTTACCTTCCTCTACAGTTTTTACTTTTTACACAATCCCCTATCACCAAATTATCTTAATCTGGATGTCTTAATACAGAGCCTACCGATCTCTTTACAAGATCCTGCCACTAATTATTCCCCTTTCTTATTCAGTTTAAGACCTCTTTATTTTACATTTTAACAACCCACCCAATTTTCATCTTAATTAATCCAATTCAAAGACATATTCTTTCCCTTTCTGTTCTTACTACTTTCATTATCATAATGCACAATATCCTAATGAATATTTTCAAGAATGTCTTTGTAATATCTAAATTTCATAATAGGAGATTTCTTTTTAAAATGAAAACTCTCCTTGCTTGTGTAAGTCTGCTTTTAGTGTCAGCATTACTTTCCTTTGTAATTACCTAAATAAAAAATTGATGCAACTTCTGGTTTATTATATTCCCTTACCTCAATATTTTATCTCATTATCTCTAACTACCAAGTTGTACTGATTGTAAAATTTTCCAAACAGATGGATTTTTTTTAATTAATTCGATTTTGGTTATTATTTTCTTTTTTCATTTTCTTTTTAATGACTATAATAATATTACTATCATTAATTTTTCTAGGGAAACTGGTTATTATTTTAAATAAAGCCAGATGAAATTACAAATACTTTAGTTTAGAAATCAATTTTGATTAATATTCTGTTGTGATATTATCAACATATAGATTTTTATGTTTCTATTCTTGCTTTTCCCAAGCTATTTAAATTAAACGATGTTTAGTTGAATTCAATTTACTTTCATAAATCCTTACAGTTATTAATAATTCATCTTTTTCTCTGAATTGTCACATTGATGATCCTAGTTACAACACTGTTCTCATTTTTATATTTTCTAGTTCAGTTTCCCTTGCAAAATTAGTTTTACTGTTAATTAATCAATATTTACCATTTCAGTAATGAATCTAATATTAACCCATATTTTGCCGCACTCTGATGCACTGGTCATGAAATCATAATATGATTTTTTATTACTTTCTTAGGTTTATAGATGCTTCTGAATTATATATATGATTTTTGATCCTCAGATATGTTTATCAATTTATGAAATGTTGCGGAAAACACAACTTCTACAGGAAAGGTTTTCTAAATTAACGCAAACTGATTTAGCTTACTATGTTTTTATATTTACAAATCTAAATAAAACTAAACAAACAGAACTTAGGATACAATATAAATGAAATGTTTATGATTTATTTCAGTATACAAAATAAATATATGAATATTATTTATTTTATGGTAATAAGTTTATTTTTTATGGTAATGAATAAAACATTTTGGGTGAAGTCCAACTTTACACTTAAAAAAAAAAAAATTGTTCGCAGCGGATTCTTCTATTACTTACACTTTTTTCAGGAATATGCTTCTCAACTGAGTGTTGCTAAGTTGTTGCAGTTGAAAACTTGTTGCTCATTCAAGTCTTTATTTGTGGAATAGCAATTTCTTCTGTGTTATTTGCCTTTGATGATAATGCGGTAACTACAAGTTGTCAAAATTTGAGTTGTTCTTTGTTCTCGATTTGTTCCTTATAGATATATTGATAAAAATTCCATGAATTTACTAAAGCTACATCAAGAAAGTTTGAAAACAAAGGCCACCATCATTTTTTCCTTTCATTGTTATTCATTAGTTGCTGACACCATTGTCCAATGAATAAACCCCACCCATATAGTGATTGTATTGATTGATGAGATCTGGCTGTTGAATTGAAATTTTCTTTTTTTTTTCACTTTAGAATACCTTTTGACATTATTCTGAAGTTGACTGAACTGAAAATTTATAATTAGAGTAACAGGAAAGTTGTTCCAGTTTGTAAATTGAATTGATGGAATCAAATTGATAATCATGTCCCAAAAGGTTCCTTACAAAAAAAACAAGAATCTTCCAAAGGGGAGTTTTGAATTCTATTTTCAATAACAGTTCCAGTTGAAAAAAAAACCTTCCTTCAGTAAACTTAATAATTTTAATCGAACTAAAAGAATCTATCAAAATAAATGCTGTGCATTCCAGGATTGTCTACAATGCACAATAAATTTTGAACAACTGAAGAACCTAATCCAAGGCTAGAAACTACTTCTGCATCTTTTCCTTGATAAAGAGAATAGTTGGAAATGTATCCTTGTGAAGAACACCACACTTTGTAGCCAAAGCACACAGGTTTTCCTTTCATAAATATTTTACAAGAATGGCAACCAAAGTATGGGTCATATGTTCATCTATTGAAAGGTGATGAACAAAAACACCATATTTGCTAAGTTTTTATTCAAAAGATCAATATAAAACTGCACTGTGTTTATGTGATGAATAAACATTCTTAACACTAATAACAATGAGTCATTCTGAATAATCACTGCTGTAGAAGTTGTGAAAAAACAACATTAAGTTTTTTCTGTCTGGATATAGTCATAATAAATAATTGACAATAAGACAAATTTACAAAGAAAAACTGTCACTATTTTTGAGTTTATAAATTATTTGTAGGTCATCTCAGAAGAAGCAGAAAATTATTAAATTTAGTGAACAATAACATAAAATAATTATTACCAACAAAAACGTTTTTCCTATTTATTAATATGCATCATTGTTATAAAAACAAGCTACTTAAAAACAGTAAAAAAAATGTTATTTCATGTAATAATAATGCATAACAAATTACATTGCGTTATCACATCTTCAGCTGCAAATGGGTTAAGACACTAATCATGTTTCACAATTTCATCAATCAATACCTTCAGTACATGACAGAAGGTTTGTATGACCTGTGTGTAAGTTTATCCAACTGTTTACATTTTCTTCAATCTTCACTAAAATTTTATTCAAAAGCTTGTATTTATTACAAATTATTAAACAGTCCTACAGGAAAACCTTTGTCTATAAAGATGCAATGTGACATTTAAACTAATCATTAATTATGTACATTTAAACTTAGGTCTTATTGTAAATTACATTAAAATATTTTTTTTTAGGCTATACCTGCAGAATCATTACATCTTTTACCATACAAAACAGTAATGGTTATAATTCGACAGTATTATCATCTGTTAAAAGAAGATCAAAAACATGTACTATCTTCAAAATTAAAGATACATCAAAATATTACTAGAAAATTGTTACCAGTACGTACTGAATATGAAATCAATAATGCTGTTACATTATTTGTATCGCACAAATTTATTTTAGTTGTAACATTTATGATATTATTATATGTTTTTATTGATTTATTTATGGAAAATAACTTATTATTGAATATAGATTTGTATGATTATTAATAATGGTGGTTTTAGGTACCAGTTTTATTCAGCAATATTTAAATATTAGTCTAGTCGTTATTATATTGATATTATTAAATATTTATTTATATTACTATAATGAACTATATACAAAGGTTTATGTATGGAGGATTTATAAAAAATCATTGGTGTACATAAATTATTTATAAAATATTATATGTGTGGAGTGAACAGTGGAAAAAAGTTGAAATAAATTTAAATTAGGATGAGTAACCATTTTCTACTAATTTTTAATTATCAAAAATATAATTGCCTTATCAAAGTTGCTGTTGTAATTTGTAAAATTATTCATACTTGTAAAAAGCACTTAAATTTACTTGTTTAATATTTTATTATATGACATCTAGTGTCATTTCAGATTACAGTTTAAATTAAACTTAGTTTATTGCTAGTATTTACTTATTTTTTAAATTCTATCCGTTCTGTTCTGTACTAATCTTTTAACGTTAACTTTAATTATTACATTTTACATCCTCAGTTAACCCATTCTATAAATTTCATTTGTTTATTTCGCTGAAGTTTTTACTCTTTACACTTTTCCTTTACAATTTTTTCATTATTACTATTAATAAGACATTTTAATTTGTATATTTAATGTGTCAAAGAAAGTTTTAATTGTTATTATATTAACAATAAGTAATGTGATTTTATATATTTCATGTAATACAAATATATTTGTGTTAGGGTACTGTAAATGTTTTGTTATATTTTATATAAAAAAATAAAGTTATTTACTGTTTTAAATTTTCTTTAAGTTATTGATGCACTTATTAATATCTTCATTGTTATTAATTTTTTAATAAAATGTACTATTATGTTGTTATAAAAGTAAAATATTAATAGTAAAGTTTTAATTTTGTTTTGATTACTAAATACATCTAGATAAAACTATTAAGATTTTTTAATTGTGTATGTACGTGCACTTTGACTGTGCATATATAGACACACATTATGTAATGAAAACATATCAGAATGTTTAAATAAAACAGAAAATTTTCTTTCCTTGTTTTAAGAAATACCACAAACAGTACTTCTTTTAATATGCACAGTGAAGAAAAGTAACATACCTACTTATTCTCTTATTGAAGTGATGTTTATTTCAAGATGTAAATGACATTGTGATCATTGTTTGATAAAGTTTTTAATTTTAAAATTTAGAAAAACCCCAATTCAATAGAACTTTAAAAAATATACAGTTGATAATAAGTTTATTTTTAATATTTGCAACATAGTATTTTTATATCATATGCAGTAAAATTATTCTTTATAATAAATACCAAAAACTTTAAAAAAATAAGTAAAATGAATTAAAAAATGACAGTAAATCTTACTAAGATAAAACAAGTTATGTAAATAAGACTCAACATCGTTATACAGTATTTAATGAAATAAAATAATGGTTGACTATCACCTTTCAGATAGTTTTAATCTGTTTAAATATATTTTTCATGTTGTAGAAATAGTAGGCATTTAAAGTTTCTAATGATAAGTTCTTACCAGGTGTTACATCAATAAAAAATTTTGTCTTTCAACGAAAATATTTAAATTCAGTCAGGGGGCTCTTTAATATAAAATAATTACTATTCAGAACTCTCTATTATAGGACAATTACTATTCAGAGCCCTCAAACGCATTTAAATATTTTCCTTGAAGGACTAAATTTTCTTAACAATGTAAGAACTGGTGAGAATTTAATTAAACATCCTTAAAGCCTGCCATTTCTGCAACATGAAAAATATATTTAAACAAATTAAAACTGACTGAAAGTTGATTGGTCACCCATTATTTTATTTAATTAAATACTGCATAATGATTTTTAGTCCTTTATTTACATACTTTGTTTTCTTTTTTTAGTTCAACTTATTGTTGTTTTTTTAGTTCAATTTATTCAGTTTTTAGCAGTCGTGTTTTGAAATTTTTATAATTGTTTTTATTATTTAATACTTTAAATAATAATAGTGATAGAGAAAAATTCACAATTCGAAAACTTATGGATATAATGTATTTAACGTACCGAGTCAGATGAGGAAGCTGTAAATATGGCAGTTTAACTTACATAGTTCTCAAGCGATTGAGTTTCTCCAGATGTTTTTTATCATGTGAATCATACAAAAAGTTTCTGGGTTCAAAACAACTATTGGCTAAATTCTCTAATTGTCTCACATGACTCTGCTATGTAGATATGGCCCTTGGCAAAAATGAGTGCTCAGATCTACGACAGCTCTATCTAGGGTAGTCCCTTGTAGTTTCTGTTCAGTCACAGCTCAGCACAATATTAATGGCAGCATACACTGTTCCACTTTGCCTTGTCACACTAAAGCATCAAATTCAACAATAGTGGGCTCGAACTTCAATCTAATGCTGACAGCATTACCACTA
This sequence comes from Lycorma delicatula, assembly GCF_047948215.1. Taxonomy (NCBI): domain Eukaryota; kingdom Metazoa; phylum Arthropoda; class Insecta; order Hemiptera; family Fulgoridae; genus Lycorma; species Lycorma delicatula. The sequence continues at coordinate 167,931,726 of NC_134458.1, forward strand.
ATCGCACTGTCATCAAACTCTACAAAGATGGTTTCTGGGAGCTCACCAATCACCAAGCCCAACCTGGTTGGCATAGCACAAGCCACTCGATTTTTCTGAATATATTAGTTAATTTTTGTTCTGGTTTGGTTCCATCATGATTTTGTATTATACTAGCAAATACCCCATTTGAATTTTGAAAATTTTTGATTGGTTGCGAAGATATAACAACATTTCTGAATAACCATGGTCTGTTAGATTGAGAGTGTACCTAATCTGTGCAAAGGTTAGCCTTCAACCTACTAACAAATACCCCATTTGAATTTTTAAAATCGGATGATTGTTTAAGAGCACCCCATTGCACCTCCAACACCAGTTCCTCAGGGGCACCCTATTTGTTACCATTTGGTGATGATTGGTCTATCCTCACAGAAGGTGCTCACATCACTTCACCACTCTAGCCTCACACACAGTCCCCACAACAAGCCCATTATTATTAAGTAGAAATGTTTTAAATTTATTAAATATTATTTTATTTTATTTCACTAAATTTAATTATATTATTTTTGTAATATTATTCATTCAATTGGTTTGAATCATTCAGTTCCAAACCCAGCTAACCTTTCTTTTTCTGTTTTGCTTCTGGAACTACTGTAAGGTTATACATAAGGTGCTTGGACATCTCCGGATGGTAAGACAGTCGATTAAATCAACCACATTGTGAAATAAAGGAATGACAGACTTTCTAATGAGAATACTAGAATACTGAAGGGAAAGGGATCAGATCACTTTCTTGTGAAGGGAACCATAATTATACTGACAAAAAGGATCACAGAAAAAAGATTTGATAAAAAAAAATTGGAGGATGAAGAAATCCAAATGAAGTTTTAGATGGAAATTGAAAATTGTCTGGAGAACCCTACTTCAGAACACTGTATGGAAGAGGTATGGAACAGAATTAGATCAGCCCTGACAGAGGCAGTGATGAAGATTTTAAGAGGGAAAAGGGAGTAAGAAAATTTGGTTTAATATGGAATGTGAAAAGTCAATTTAAGAAAGAAGGAAAGCTAGAGTTATGGCTACAAGATGTTAATGAAGGAGATATGTTGTCAGAAAAGAAACCTCAAAGAAGATTAGAGTAAAGAAACAAACGTTCTTCAAAAGGTTGATACAAGAGGCAGTGGAAGATTTCAAGAAAAATAAACCAAAAGAACAATGGAGTTAATTTTTTTTAGAAATGGTGTCAGGTTTTAGCAAGCCCTTGTCAAATATAGAAATTGTATTCTATTGAAGATATTAATCTGCTAACCAATAAAACACTAAACGCTGTTGGACTGATACTTTGATGAACTGCACAATTGCAGATTACCAAATCAATTTGCTGGATAAACAGTGCTTTTAACGTAGTCTCAAAGGAAAAGTCAATAAGAATTAATTCTAGAAAGAATGGTGACAACTATATTAGACCACCCCCACATATTTTTTTTTTTAACTTATGTCCCACCAAATTCTTTGTTCAACCGTTCACACAGAGATCAGTAAGAATGCACAACTAACAAACATGAAAATTAAATTTAAATTACCATTTGCATCAATTAAATTTACTAGAACTGACCACACTTATTCCATCATTTACTTAAATTCTCTCCTGAGAGATTCATTTCAATAAAATTCCAGCTTTTCATATTCCTATTCCATAGAATTTTAAGCTTCTAAAGATTTTGATGATTGTGATGTTTATTTGTTTTTGTAGGATTATCATGACTCCAATGAAATCTCCAATTTTTAGTTGCTTTTCAATACCTGATAAAATTAGTCTCACCAGCAACAAATGCTAACCTTTTGCCAAGGTTCTATTCTTCTAAAAACTGCCTTAATTCCCACCTGCAGAAGCCAGTCTCTGTTGTGAATCAACTGAGATAATGTGAATGTACTTTTTCAGTCAATTCCCACCAAAGTGACATTTTTTCAGATCCTTCCTTGAATAGCATGTTACCAAGATAACTCAGGATACACAAATTGTATCACAAAGTGCTCCTGGAACTTTCATAACCTTTTCTACTGTTGAAAATAATTGAAGTTCATATAAACATATGTCTTAAAATGCTTAATTTGCGAGTTATGGCTAGTGAAAGATGGAATAATATAGGTCCCAGAACCTTATCTGCAGTAGTTGTTAAGAAATCTGGGGTGAAATTCAATAAATTGAGGTAAAAAATTCTGTTTTTTATATTTAACATAAAATAACTTTGTTAAATGGATAATAAATGAATAAAACTTAGAAATTTTTCAATTTTATTTAGAAATATATTATTAAATTTGTCAGAAAAATACTTAATGTGTACAAAACCCTAATTTTTTTTTGGGGATGTGAAAAATTTGTAAAAACAAAAGTTACTGTTAAAAATTGCTATTGAAAAACGCTATTACACAACAATTGTAAAATAAAAATAACTTAGTTTTTTTTATTAATACAATACAACACCTTTGCCCCACATGTGCCGAGGAGGAGACCCTTTACATGTTTATTATAGTTGTACACAATTTGAGAATGAACGCCAAGAGATGCTAGAAGCCTTGGGCGCAGAGGTCATGTTTAATCTGGAAAACACTCAGAGAATTATGATGAGAGGACTCCTTGAATGGAAGGGTATAGAGGACTACGTTAAATAAACAGATTACATGCCTCGAAGAAATCTCAACAGGGAATTGAACGCCAAAGGGAACCGGGCTGGACAGGCCTGCGACTGAGCGCGTAGACGTTTCATCGTCTTTTGTATCGACATAAAATGCCAACTCGTCAATAGGTTTAGGAAGTCTCTCATCAAGAAAAATTTGCCTCCAAATTGTTCCACGATTTTCAAAGTTTTTTTATTCCTATCACCTCTCTTCTTTGTCAACGCTCTCTAAAAGCTGACAAATCATATCTTCTTCTCTCTGATCCATAATAATATGTCCAGTTATTATGTAATGTAAAATTATGTACAAAATAAACCTCAAATTAATAGGTCTTTGCTGAATTGTGCATGGTCGATTAGACTGTGAACAAGGTAACAATAGGGGTTGCGTATGAACGAACAGACTGGATGGTTCAATAGTCACTCACTGAAGTAGTCGGTCGAGGAAACAATGGTGTTGTAGTGTGAGCGAGTTCACAGTAAGGTACTAGGGGGGGAGGAAGCATAATATACAGTGTTTGCTGAAAGATGAACCTAAATAAAGTAAACCGGAAACCTAAATAAAGAAACAACCTTAAATAAACCTAAATAAAGTAAAAGACCGGATGCGACCCCTCACAGGTAAGAAAATTTTTTTTACAAAATTTATTTCTTCACTCAAATTGATCGAATAATTTTTTTTTTTCACTAAAATAAATATCAGCAACAAAATCTGCTATTTATTTATATATTTATAGGTAATATATATATATATATATATATATATATATATATATATATATATATATATATATATATATATATATATATATACCTTTTTAAATTTCTTCTAAAATAAGCTGTATCAGCATCTTGAGACGGGTTCATTACATAATAATTTTTTTCCAATGGATTTTTTTAAAAGTTTTCAAGTTTTTTGCATTTAGAACCACTGGCATGAATCATTTCATACTGACTGAAAATAAAATATTAACTGTAAAAATGAGTTGAATCATTCGGTTCTGAACGTATCATCTTAAATTATTCAATACATGCACACCACTACAAATCGCACGATTCGTAATTAGTATGATAAACACCTTTAATTATTTTGATTATGTAATCGACAATTGAATATCATAATATTGACAGGGTTTGCCCATGTGCGTGATTTTTCCCGAAAAACGGGATTTTCTAATGGTTGCGGGATTGATTTGGGAATTCAAATTATTGTCGATACATTTACATTACAAAAATTAATTATTTATCTAAATATTACTTGCTTTCAAATTGAATTGACATATGGAGATCTTGATTTTTTTCCATATTGGCAGCGCCGGAGTAGTGGCTGTTGTAGGCACTGAAATATAGAAATACTGGAATGGGAACTGCCTATGTCCAACGTGAGCGGAAAACAAACGTGAGACAGATAGATTTAGAGGTGTAGTTGTCATTGTCGCACAGTGCAGCGCATGCGCATTGTACCTAACGTACTGTCCCTTCAGAAAGTAATTCCATTAAACTTAATTGTAGTTAATATTAAGTGATAAAATCTCATAATTCTATTTAATTAATAGAAAAATTTCAATGCTAACTTGCGATTTGTGATGAGAGAGATCGTCACAAACATTTTGAGCGGACTGTAGAGAAAGAGAGGTATACCTCTAAATCAGCTATCTTTGTTGGCACGGATTTCTAACGCAAGTGCACATTCCAGTATTTCTATATTTCAGTGGTTGTAGGTTTATGTTTGGTAGCGATAAGAAAGTACTCACCGGGTTGGTCTAGTGGTGAACGCGTCTTCGCAGAGCAGCTGATTTCGAAGTCGAGTTTCCAGCGTTCAAGTCCTAGTAGGTCGTGGATACTGGTGTTCTTTGGTGGTGGGTTTCAATTAACCACTCATCTCAGAAATGGTTGACCTGAGACTGTACAAGGCTACACTCATACATATCATCCTCATTTATCCTCTTTAGTAATACCCGACTGTGATTCCCGGAGGCAAAACAGGAAAGCGACAAGAACATGCACACTTTTCTAGTTACAGAATCTCAAGTCCGATAAGGCTGGACTGAATAACACACCATTTCTCCCCATCGTTCAACCAATGATGTTGCATTCCACTATTTCACCCCTTATTTTTTTTCTTTTTTTAACCTGCAGTATCACCGTTAGGTACTGCTGCAGATGAATGTTTTGTAGCGTGTGAAAATGATATAACAGACCGGGATTCGAACCCAGGACCTCCGGATGAAAAGCCGAGATGCTACCACCGCGCCACGGAGGCCGGCCCATTACTTCACCCTTTCTTTTTCCTGTTTAGCCTCCGGTATCTACCGTTTAGATAATACTTCAGAGGATGATATGTATGAGTGTAAATGAAGTGTAGTCTTGTACATTCTCAGTTCGACCATTCCCGAGATGTGTGTTTAATTAAAACCTAACCACCAAAGAACACCGGTATCCACGATCTAGTATTCAAATCCGTGTAAAAATAGCTGGCTTTACTAGGACTTGAACGCTGGAACTCTCGACTTCCAAATCAGCTGATTTGGGAAGACGCGTTCACCATTAGACCAACCCGGTGGGTTTTCATTAATTCACCCGAGTAAGCATAAACGAACGCATACTTTTTGGGACAAAAGTTTCTTAGTGTAATTTATATCCTCTTGTTTGTTAAAAAAGATTTAAGTTATTATATACAAAATAATTTTATTCTTTGTAATTTGATTTTTGAGATTTTTAATTTGTTTTTTACGTTCCTATGTACTTTGGTAGTATGGTTGATACACTCAATTCAGTATTCTATTTTTAATTATTTTATTATTCTGTTACTAATCAATGAATCACTTAATCGAAAAATATTTAAACTAATTCAGTAATGTAATTTAATTTCGTTATGGAATAAAAACTTGTTGGATAAATTCGGGAATTTTCATTTCCGTTGTAGGAATTTCGGGATTTTGATGAGATCCAGATGGAAATTTTCGAGTTTGTCATTGGCAACCCTGAATATTGAAACGGTAGAGTTGGCAGTTTACCGCTCTTTTTGTTTCATCGTATCATGGCTTCCAGTGGTTGCGTTGGTGCTGAGATTAAAGTTGATAAAACGGATTGTTTAAAAGATATATTTAGTTCAACATCGAATTCGAAAAGTGTTACTTTAGTTTCAAAATTTCCCGATGTTTGTAAAGATGAAGCGTGTGTACTAGGTGTAGACGAAGCCGGTCGAGGACCCGTTTTAGGTTAGTTGTAAACAAAAATGTAACGTTAAATGTTTGATATTTATTTGGGTCTTGTAGCTGTTCATCAGAGTATATGAACCTCCTCACTTTATTTATAAAGAAATTTATTTGATCACCAGAAACAAAAAAAAAATCACTTCCTAAACCCCATCTTTATATTTATCCTAGAACAAAAAAGAAGTTCAAAATTACCTACCGCCAAGATTTCATTTTCTAGTGTTTCACTATCGTCCGTTAGGTAAATTTGTTCGCTACTTTTCCTTTGTTATTAAAATAATTAGCAAAGGTAATTTATGTAAGTGCCCTCATTATTATTACAATTTAATTGTATCTAGCATTAAAAATATGTAGTTCATTGGTTTCTAGATTTAATTAGATGTTGTACAACAGTCGGTGTACACTGTAGATACAGCCAACATAGATACACTATCTAACTGAAAATAATTATTTTTAAAGAATTGAAAATTATATTTTTAAGGTTCAAAAAATTATTCATTTGTTTTGTTGTGACCATCTAATTTTAAATATGGATAAAATGTTGCATTACACTTCTCAGGTAGACATATAACTTTGTTGATTGCATGGTTAGAATTCCCATTAATGAAAACTCCATTATATCTGTTGCCCATAAAGTGAAATTTGCAGGTGTTAGATGAAAATTTCTGTGTGGGATGAAATTGATTTCTTATACACCAGAATCAAATCATACTAATTTGGTTTAAAGTGCCTTGTAAAATGCTAAGCTTTTTAATCATTAAACACTTATCCTTATGTAGATTTCCATCTGAAGTATATTATTTCCTCAAAAAGTTAAAACAAGTTTTCAAGATGTAAAACAAAATTGGGCTCTCAGCTCATTGTGTGGCTCCCTTAAATATGAATCATGTTGCCCAGTATTTAGAAAATTAATTGTTAACTTGCCCTGGTGTTTATATTTACCAAACAACAGAACTGTGTTCATGTAACTGAACTCAGTATTTTGATTTAGGAGAAAGGTTTCTATTATGCTAACATTACCATTTTTAATTAATCACTGAACCATTTAAAAAACTTCCCACCAATTTGTTTAAAATACAATGAAAACATTTTTTTATTGAAGCCATATTATCAAACTTAAATATTAACAAAGAATTTTTATTCTATTGTTTTTAAAAGAAGGCTTTGAATTTTACTCTGTTCAACTTGTACTTATATATGTGCTAAAAAATTTTCTTTACTGCCTTCTCAATTTAATTGCAAATTAATTTTATTATCAACTGTGGAGTAACAGATTTGTCCTTTCCTGAGTGATCTGTAGTAATGTATTATTTTTTTTCATTAACAGGACCTATGGTGTATGGTATTTGTTTTTGTCCTCTATCAGAGGAAAATGAATTAAAGGATCTTGGTTGTGCTGATTCTAAAACTTTAACAGAGGAAAAACGTGAAGCCATTTTTAAGATATTGTGTGATGAAAAAGATTCTGGTATCGGATGGGCTGTTGAAGTAATATCACCTAACACAATTTGTAATAGTATGCTTAGAAGGTAAGATATCCACGAGATAGATTTAATTTGATTAGATGAGGTATTAATAGTTATTTAAAGGAGGTATTCATAGCAGTTCTCTTAATAAATTGAGAATAATTTTTCTCTCTTAATTGTATGTTCCAATATTCTTTGTTCAAGTTACAGTGTGCCTGCAATCATATTACATTTTAAAGTCCTCTGTGATTAGTTTATTGGTAAATACACTTTCATCAAAATCTGATTTTAACCAAAGTATTAATTTGCTCATCTTACTTTATGGGGTGTTTTGCTATATTTTTGTATAAATTAGAATCTTTATCTGTTGTTTATATCAATGGTTATTTAAAACTCAAGAGCCACTGGCCCAATGCAAGTGACGTTTTTAAACCAATATATTAATTGAATGTTGACAAAGGTGTAAAATTACATTTATCCAGAAAACTTATTTATTATTGTAAGAAACTCTTTTAAGTATTAATTTGAAGTTAATTAATATCTTTTTTTAGATTATTTTGAGAAAGATATAGGTATAACTTTTTTAAAACCCATATTTGTTGAACAGTGCATTCCCAGTCAAAAGCTTGTTGTACAACTTCAATTTACAGTAACGAATCACACATAAAATGAAATAGAAACTTACTTTTTTCCCTACAAGTGTTCAGTGTGATCACCTTTTTGTTTTTGGCATACATCTAACTGATAAAAGAGTTCATTCCATACTTTAACTGGCATGTCTGGATAATGGAAGTGACAGTTGTTTAATCCTATGCCTCAAATGGGGTAAATGAGTAGGTAGTGGAGGCACATACATAAGATCCTTTATAAAACCCCAAAGGAAAAAAATCACATGGAGAATACATGGTTGTTCACCACTGTTACTTTTAAAAACAGAAAATTTACAAGTGTTTCTTCCCACTCTATTGACTTGGATTCTACAAATTATTTTTTTTTCTAGAACTATTATGAAGGATAAGACATAGTAGAGTTGCTTATAACTGTTAACAATTTATTGACTTAAAAATTATTTTAAACTTTTTACATTATTTTAATTTTCGTGCTGTTTATTAATGTTTTACTTATGGAATCATTTTAGGCAGAAAAAATCTTTAAACCAAGTGTCACATGATTCAGCTATCAGTTTAATCAAGAGGGCGCTAGATGGTGGTATAAATGTTACCCAAGTTTTTGTTGATACAGTTGGACCTGCTGATAAATATCAGGTCAGTACATTTACTTACTGTTCTACTGAAAAGTAGTTTGTTTTTTTTTTTATTTTCCTATTATTCTGGCATCTGATTTCAATTCCCAGTCTGTTTGGGAGTCTTCAAATTTAAAAACATACAGGTACAGAAATTCGTCTTGGTTAGGAGATTCCATTTATCAGTTGACAGTACAAAAATTAACTCCAGATATATTGACAGTGATGTCTGGAATTACCAGTTGTTTAATGAAAAGGTTAATGAAAATAATTTTTTTTGACAAATACCATATAGAATTTTTTATCTTCTAGGCGTGTGTTCACAGCTGTAAAGGCTGTATTTCACATCCTAACCACCAAACTCTTCTATCTCACCAACTTTCCTCCTCAAAATTCTTTCTCTCCATCACTCCAGACATCCATCCACTGCTTTGGAACTTGTCCACTTTTCCTCCTCTCATGGAGTCCATTCCAACATCCTTTTAGGCCATTTATACTCCTCCATTCTCTGAATGTTCCCATACCATTGTAGTCTTCTTCCTTCCAAAACATTATTCACCATACTGGTTGCGCCAGTTCTTCTTCTAATTTCTCATCTACCACATCTATCTATTTCTCATGCACCACATTCTAGAAACCTCACAACTCTTGCGCAATACATTCATCTCCACAGTCAACAACCTTCCCTCATTTCTTTTTCTAATTTCCCAAGCTTCTGACCCGTACAATAAAATACTCTTAGTAACATTCTTGTTTAACCTATACTTAGTTGCTTTCCGTATCCCTTAGAACACCACAAAGAATTGCACTTCTGGATAACCATCTGCCCCAAAGCTATACGATGACTTATATCTTTTACACTATTTCCTTCCTGTGTTAATATAGAGCCAAGGTACTTAAAGCCATCTTGTTTTGCACCAGCCACTAGATACTTCATCTTACTAAAATTTATCTTCAAACCCCACTTAATAAAGGTTTCTGTCAATTGTCTTATATATTTTTTTTTATATTAAGTTAATCTTCAGTTTATGGTTATGTATACAAATTCTTAATAGCAGTTAATATCCCAGTTAGAACATTAAATTTGGGTTATACTAGGCCTCTCCTTCAATTTTGATTAAATTTAAATGTACATTGTTTAAAACAAAATAGAATAAAAATAACTCGAGTTGTTTTAGTCATCTCAGTAACATTATGTCCTTCATAATTTTCATAGGAATTTTGGGCTTATCTCCTATCAGATTGCTTTGCCTGATTGCATCTGGCTTTTGCACTCAGTTTTTGATACATATTAGTATGTTACAATTATCAGAAACGAGCAGATTTTTCCATGGAAACTGATAGTGACATAAGATAAAAGTAGATAATGTTATCCCCTTACTTTATATTAACTTCCAACTCCACTATTGAATGACTCCATGATTTCTATGCAAACTAATTATTTCTAAATAATGAAACATTATTGTCTTTATTATTTTTTTTTACTAAAGGCAAAAGCAGGCCTCTTCAATTCATTTCTTAAATAATAAAATTCTGCATTTTAAAGTACAAATTAAAATCTTGAATTACATGAGGGATGCCTCCATAGCTAAGTCATTTTCAGCTTAATCTTAAATGTGTTAGCTAACTTCGTAAAAAAAATATTTATTTTAAGTTTCATTGCATTTTTAAAAATCTGTTTATTCCTTTTCCTTTGTGTGTGTTTTACTCCAATTTATAGCTTTTTGTAGGTGTTTACTCCAAATTTCTATTTCATGGTTAGACTATATTTTTACATTTATCTTCAGGAAATAAGATTTGATAAAATTTACACACAAGATAGTTTTGAGAAACTAAATACTGGTAACCTAAGAAAGGCAAGATACAGTCTTAAACATCAGGACGCAACAGTTTATTATAGATTAATTTTAATAATGTGTAAAATCTTAAGAAAATAAGTAAGATGCATAATGGTTTGCTATTTTAGCCTAAATTTTAATTAGCTGTTCTCTATTACATAATCAGCAAAATACAAGTATTTACCATTAATCTGCAAAGTGTAAGTACTTATGGGATTGTCTAATTTGGATTCTGATGTTTAGTTATTTTATGACCTAATACTTTATATATGCTGTTTGTCTTCCTGTATAAATTTCAGCCTCCCGCTTCTTCTGTTATCTTAAAATTTATTTCTCTGTTGTCTTACTTTCTGTTGATTTTACTTTTGTTTATTATTATTGTAATAAACTTAATTTATTTATTTTAGTAGAATTTCTATTGCACCAGTGATTCAGTATCATTCAAATATTGCTCCCAACTCATTTTTAATTCCATCCCAAATAATATTTTCAACAGATCTTGATATTTTTGTATGTTTTTCTGCTGGGTTTAGGAGGACTTGCACTATTTCTACTCCACTTACAAGCCAAAAACCATTGGGATAGGCTTTATTTTTTCCTTATTCCTTTTTATATTTGAGCGTGCCTGTTCTTATTTTCTACTTGTACCATAGCTTACCAGTTTTAAATAAAATTAAAGTATTAAATAAAATTTTTAATCATACTTTTCAAAAGGGGATAATGTATTGCGGTTGTTTGTTTTTACTCCTGCAATTCCAGAATAGGTGGATAAATTTAATCAAGTAGGACTGAACAACTTGTCCATCATATGAGCGAGACTTTGTTTCTTAGTAAAAAGTAGGTTTCTTAGAAGAATTCATTAATAGTTTACTTTAAAAAATTGTAGAGTTAAAAAATATTAACATTATATGTTACAAATAATCTTGAAGCAAAACAAAAATATTTAAAGTAAATTGTAGCTAATCATTTTAAAATTGTTTGTATTAATTTGTTACAAAATAAATTAAAAATATAGAAATCTTCTATAAATTAATTAAGAAAAAATATAGTTTAAATATTGATTTTGTAAATGTCAGTAAATTTTGTATCTATTTCAAAGTATTAAACTTTTCACTTCCATGATATTAGTGACAGTGGGTACTTGCCAGTTTTAAAAATAAATTTAAAACTTAAAAAATATCTGTAAATGTGAATAATTAAATAAGTTTTCACTGACTTGCTTATAATTAATTTTTCATTTTTCTAAATAGTTAATAACTGAAATTTATGATTTTTTTAAATTCCTAAGTGTTTAAACAAATATATATTTATTATATATAATTTATAAATATATTTGCTTACACTCACCATAATTAATTGTTTAACATGGTTTTTGGGGATGTTATTAATAGTCAGGTCAAGTAGATACCAGAAATCTTCTGTTTCTTTATGGTCTTTTGGAGAGTTAATTTTTTATTAGTGGGTGTATGAGGATTAATTATAGTGTAGATTTTATTAAATGCTTTTAGGGTGAGTGTTGAGATTCTTGGAGATTGTGACTTGAATTCTTGTATGGAATTTATTATTTTCAGGCTGACTAAAAAGCCTGTTCCAAACTGTAGGACATTTTTCATCACTCTCTTCCCAGGTATATCCTTTGTAGAGTTTATATCCTTGAGATTCCATGGTATCCTGGCCAATGTGTCTTTATTTCCTGCATACCCATGATGAGAATTTTGTGTTGGGCCATTAGATCAGTTATTTTTTTTAGTTTATCAGTCTGCATGAGCGAGTTTACATTGTTTGTGGAAATGCAGGTGATTTGCTTTGTTTCTATTTTGGACTTTGTATTTCTTGTTCATGTGTGTAGTGTGTTCCAATGCTTCCAATTGCTTGTTTTCTTCTAAGTGGCAATCTTAGCAATAAAATGCTGCCTTCTCAACTCTGGTGTTGCTTAGTTCAGCTGGTGGAGTATTGCTTAAAAAACCTTTCATGATTGACTGTCAAGGGGTCACTTGTTGTGGGACTAGGTCCCAGTTACAACTCTAGATGTGATCTAGTGAGGTGTGATTTGATAAATTTACAAATGTCTTCATATTACAATGGTAAGAAGTGTTAAAACAAATGATATATGTTTATAAACTAATGGATTTTATATGGTCAATAAATAATCAGTGATTAAAAGATATATTTTAAAAAGCATGATAGCATTTTTTTAAGATTAGCTTTTTCATTTAAATGACTTAACAGTAGAAATATTTCATTTAATATTAATATTGAATAAAGAAAACAGTGTGATTTTGTTTCTGTTGTAGGATAAATTGTCTGAGATATTCCCACAGTTACAAGTAACTGTAGCTTCTAAAGCTGATGCCACTTATCCTATTGTTAGCGCTGCCAGTATTTGTGCAAAAGTAATTCGTGACTTTGCCTTACAAACATGGGAGTTTCCTGAATGTATTGAATTGCCAGATGGTAAAAATTGGGGCAGTGGATATCCAAATGGTATGTAACAATTAAAATTTTAATATCTTTCTTGATTATTATAAAGTACTTTGTCTTTTTTCGTTGGTCATCTGACTAATTTGGTATATTCCATTTCATCTTTCAAAATCAGTATATATATTATCCTCAATTAATCACCAGTTATTTGCTGTATATATTCAACCTTTCTCTCTTTGTATGGTTTTCCTTTTTACACTTTCTTCCATTACTAAATTAACTAACTCTGGTTACCATAATATGTGATCTACTAACCTCCTTTTTTTAAAGAATTTACCTCAGTTTTATTTTTTCTTAAGTTTTTCTTATAAACTTTTCATTTCAAACTTTGCAACCACTGAATTTTAAATATTTTATAACACCATATTTCAAAAGCCCCTATTGAGAATGATGAGTGAAAATTGTGTGTTTTCCTCCCATGAATAATGTGAAACTTGATTAAGAGAAAGAAAGACTGGAGGCATTTGATGTATGGACATGAAAAGGAAATTGGAGAAGACTAAATAGACAAAGTGAAAAAATAATTTGTAAGAGGAAAGTTAACGAGAATAATTATGCAAGGTTAATTAGAACAATTCTAAATAGGAAATAATTTTTATTAAATGAATTAAAAATAATGTTTATATATATATTTTTTTGTCTTCAGTCATTTGACTGGTTTGATGCAGCTCTCCAAGATTCCCTATCTAGTGCTAGTCGTTTCATTTCAGTATACCTCCTACATCCCTAACAATTTGTTTTACATATTCCAAACGTGGCCTGCCTACACAATTTTTTCCTTCTACCTGTCCTTCCAATATTAAAGCGACTATTCTAGGATGCCTTAGTATGTGGCCCATAAGTCTGTCTCTTCTTTTAGCTATATTTTACCAAATGCTTCTTTCTTCATCTATTTGCCGCAACACCTCTTCATTTGTCACTTTATCCACCCATCTGATTTTTAACACTCTCCTATAGCACCACATTTCAAAAGCTTCTAATCTTTTCTTCTCAGATACTCCGATTGTCCAAGTTTCACTTCCATATAAAGCGACACTCCAAACATATACTTTCAGAAATTTTTTCCTGACATTTAAATTAATTTTTGATGTAAACAAATTATATTTCTGACTGAAGGCTTGTTTCGCTTGTGCTATTCGGCATTTTATATCACTCCTGCTTCGTCTGTCTTTAGTAATTCTACTTCCCAAATAACAAAATTCTTCTACCTCCATAATCTTTTCTCCTCCTATTTTCACATTCATTGGTCCATCTTTGTTATTTCTAATACATTTCATTACTTTTGTTTTGTACTTGTTTATTTTCATGCGATAGTTCTTGCGTAGGACTTCATCTATGCCATTCATTGTTTCTTCTAAATCCTTTTTACTCTCACCTAGAATTACTATATCATCAGCAAATCGTAGCATCTTTATCTTTTCACCTTGTACTGTTACTCCGAATCTAAATTGTTCTTTAACATCATTAACTGCTAGTTCCATGTAAAGATCAAAAAGTAACGGGGATAGGGAACATCCTTGTCGGACTCCCTTTCTTATAGGGAATTAATCATTATATATATATATATATAATGATTAATTATTTGGGCCTAAGAAATTTATTTTTATTTTTTTGTTTAACATGAATGAGATTTATTAAAACATGTCTTGACTCTTGAGTACACTAGTTGGATGTTGAATACAAATTTTTCTGGTTATTTCCTGTTGAAACTGACATTTGATCAAATTTTAAGGATAAACAACTGATTTATCTTATATTCTTTTAGAAAAGAAAAGATGTTCAACATTTTTACTAGAAAAATATATTATCCACAAAGAATTATTTGGCAGTAAGTTTCTTCATAAACAACATAACAATGGTTTAATTAATAATTGATGTAAACAAAGATGGAGAGACAGAATAACTATTCAGCTACCAGCAGTTTACTCATGTTTTGTGTGTATGACTTCATAGCTTACGGGTTACAATGATGTTCATTAAATTTTATTTGATAAGCATTCTTAAAAAAAAAAAAATATTTATTACATAATGGACTTTTTTCTTATTTGTTGTAAATTTTATGTAAAAGGATGATAAATTAAATGCACATTAACAAATTTTTGGATGTCAACATATCACCTAATCAACTACCTGGTGGTTGTTGATTATATTGGGTTTGACACTTTTCACACACAGTATTCAAAGCTCTCAAGGCTTTTGGTGTCTAAAGCGTTAAAATTAGTTTACATTTACAAAAAAAAAAAAAAGCTTACAACAAAACAAAGTTGTACTACATTCCTAGCATTGGTTATTTATTCTTATACAGTGAAAATATAATTACACATGAAAACAAAAGTTATTTAAGATTTCTTTGAGGTGGGGGTATTTATGATAAAGTTTTATTGTAAAATTATAATGTTTAAATAAAAAAAAAGTAAAAAAGTTTTAAAAATTTAAGAAAGATTTATTTTTTCTGGTCCCCCACCTCCAAAATCACCCTCCAAGAATTTTTTTTTTCATTTTTTTCTGTTTACTGTGTTATAATGAAGAAATTTTTTTAAAAATACACAAAAAAGTACCACCAATAAGAAAATTACCTAAGATTTCTTTTTGTGGGTTGGAATAAAATTATGATAAAATGTTATAATAATATTGCTAAAAGTTTATGATTTAAACCTTTAATAATATTAAAATTTTAAATAAATAGTTTTGAAAAATTCAAAAATTGATATTTTTAAACTTTTATTGGCCCCCCACTAATATTGTCCCCAAAATGGTTTTTTGGGTCACTTGCACTACTACTATGCCTAGGAAGACATAAAAAAAAAAATCTGCAATAAATAAAAGGTTTCAGCAGCTTTTCCCACTTTTGTGAAAAGGGGTATAATATTGAGGCCAATTTTTTTTTTTTAAATGGTACAATAGTGCCTAAATGTTGGTACTGCTCCACTAATACCCCATGTTTCTCCTAAGAGCACTAGTGGTTTTTCCCTTACAGGATTTCCAACCCCCTAATTATCTTTTGCAACTTTGAATATTAATTTGAATATTTCAAAGGTAAGTAGTGCTGGATTATCAGCTGTTATCTGCTGCAAGCAGGTGATTTAAATAAATAAATATTTAAATTGTATAAAAATAATTTGTCTGGCTAGGGTGTCTTGAACTGAGATGCCCAGTAAGTGGGGAGACTGATGGTATATTATATATATATATATATACACGAGGTGTGATCAAAAAATACGGTGAATAATTTTTTATTAAAATAAGTAATAAGGTTACATAGAATTCAATTTAATCTCCTTCAAAGTACTGTCCTTGGCTAGCAATGCTACCCAATGTTGACTCCATGACTGGAGACATTTCTGGAAGGCGTCTTTCGGAAGGACTTTCAGCTGCTTGGTCGTGGCCCTCTCAATGTCAGCAATGTCATTGCTGACATTGAGAGACATTGAGAGTTTTCCTTTAAGCACAGTTTTAATTTTTGGGAAGAGCCAAAAGTCGCTTTGTGATAAATCCGGTGAGTATGGCGGATGTGAACAGACAGGAACGCTTTTTTCGGCCAAAAACTCGCGAATGAGAAGCGAGGTGTGACACGGCGCATTGTCGTGGTGAAGAAGGAAGCCATTGGTCCATTTTTCTGGTCGCTTTCTTCGTACGTTGTTTCGCAAACGTTGCAGTACACCCTTATAAAATTCAGAGTTTACAGTTGTTCCCCTTGGAACGAACTCTGATTGCACTATGCCCTCACTATCGAAAAAACAACGAGCATGACCTTGATGTTGGATTTTGACTGACGTGCCTTTTTACTCATAGGACGAGGAGATGAACTGGTTTTCCATTGGGAATTCTGTATTTTGGTCTCAGGGTCATAGCCATAGACCCAACTTTCATCTCCAGTTACAATTTTGGCCATGAAGTCCGGATCTGCATGGTGACGACCCTTCAACTCCGTGCAAATTTACACACGATTTTCCTTCTGTTCATCACTCAAAAGTCTGGGAACAAACTTTGCACTCACTCGTCTCATTTGCAATTCATTAGTTAAAATGCTTTGAACGGATCCGTACGAGATGTTAAGGTCTTCCGATAGCTCTCGAATAGTCATTCGCCTGTTTGAACGAACCATTGTTTCCACTTTTTGCACATTTTCAACTGTTTTTGAGGTTACTGGACGTCCTGCATGCTGCTCGTCTTCAACAGACTCATTTCCGTTTTTAAATCGATCATACCACTTGTACACAGTCTTCAAAGTTACCACATTATCGCCGTACACCGATTCTAACATTTCTTGAGCTTCTTTGGCACTCGTTTGCAACTTAAAACAAAACTTAATGTTAATGCGTTGTTCAAAATCCATGTTGCGCGACAGACACGAAAAACACAACCTCACTCTAGCGGCTCTGGCAGCTGACTGGCAAGCTCGAACGTGTTACAACTTGTTTCAGTTGATCACGCTATTGGACAAATTACAGCATATGGATGTAGCGTCGGCAGTTGCCACTAAAAAATTCATTCACCGTATTTTTTGATCACACCTCGTATAATTAAAAAAAAAGTAATAAAATTGAATTTAAGTTTATAAATAAATAAAGATTCTTTCTTAAAGCATAAATAAGTTTAAAAAATATATTAAATAAAAAAATATATAAATATAACAAATATATTTAATTTTTGTGTGTGTAAATAAAATATAGATGTACTTTGAGGACGATCCTGATCATTGAGACCATCGCTCCGAGGTGACTCTTGCGTGGATGAGGTCCTTGTGATTTTCTAATGTGTAATGTTTAAACATTACATTATTGTTCTACATAATCTGTAAAAACATTTTTTCAAAGATTTAATTTATGTGTGTCTGTGTATGTGTGTGTAAATAAAATATAAACAGATTTCGAAGATGATCCTGATCGTTGTGGTTGTCACACAAGGAGGCAGTGCCCAACTACAATCCGCATCATCATAGCCATCACACCAGGAAGTGGGAGACAAGGTTCTTGTGGCTTGTGCAGCAGACGTCTTGTTCGCAGAGGGAATTTCACATCAGTAATAATTAGTGTGACAAATATAATTTTACAATACAGAAAGGAAATCTATAACTGTGTAAAGGAACATGAACTTCCTGTTTTGATTGTACCTCGAGCAGCCTCTTTTATTACAATATTTAAGCCTGAAATGGATAAAATATTACAACATTACAAAGAAATATATTTAAAAATAGATAAAGTAAAAATGTGTTGAAAAGAAATGAGTAATAATCTGTGAATAAAAAATGTAAAAGATACAGTTGAATTTCCACATCATAGTATAAGTGGTAACCAAGGTACGTTGAGGTTTTTTTTTTACCAGTGAAATCTCTCCCCGAGGCATACTATAAAACACTACAAATTTTTTTACCCACATGAACAAGATAATAGTTTAAAAAATCAACTCTTTCCCCTTTAGATATATCACCCATTAGTAATTGGGTGATATATCACTTACATGTGTAAACTTGTTTTAAAAAGATAACTCTTTTAATAGACAGTAGTTAGTTATATGTTACTGTATGCGGTTTAGGGCGGCCCTGAAAAGGGTCGTTATTGATTAGCTGCCATATCCTGAAAAGATCAGTTTATTCAAAGATCACGTCGAACGTCCTTGCGTATCTCTGCTTTCTTATCACCGGTCTTGCTCGTAAAAGCTCCTTCGACTATCAGAAAACTTATGCGGTACGTGTACACATCCTGTTGGTGAATCTGTATCCGAATTTCGTCATTGTTGTAAGTTGTGGACGCTTACAGTAAATGGGCATGATTGTGTTATCATAGGTGGCAGTTTAATCGACGTCCAACATTCCCGTTGCCGCTGCCATTACACTGTAAAACCACTGATTCACTGTAAAACCGAGTTTGCTAGGGAAAAACACGTTCTGCGATGTTAACGATCTGTGTGCGATCGTCGACCGACCGGTATGTAAACCGTCATACTGTTGTTTGTATATTAACCTCATCTACTGGCGTACGTCTTAATGAAATGTCACGGTCTCCGTGAAAATTTATCATTTTCCGTTCTGATCGGTAAACTTTAAAGTGATTTCGTTTATACTCTTGCGTTAACCGGTAGGTAAATGATATTCTTTGGCGATTCGATTATTTTGAAACCGGGTGGAACACCAAGCATAGCTCGTGCAACATGTGATCTTATCCGTTTGTATAGGAGGAGCCTCGTATAACATTGCATTCGACACACATGGTGTTCACGTTGTTAATGTCGACCGGTTTCAAGGATCTGCGCTGTTTATTCGGTGCAAGACAAATCTTTTCAAAACCTAATAGCCGATGCTAAGCTATCCTCCGACGTTAGGTCGATCGTCGCGGAACATTCTACTTCACACTTCGAGTGTGTGTTATTAAGTCTCGGTCGTAATTCCGTGTTTTTATTTTAACTGATCCCTTAAATTTTTACTGATATCGCCACTTAGTACGATCCGGTCGGCAGTCTTAGCGTCTCCAACAGTCTTATTCTTATTAAGTAGCGATACGGTAAACATGTTGTTGAGACCTTCGACATTTGGTATCGAGTTTTATGTGGTGGGGTTTATGAACGCCAATCCCCACTAGCCGTTGGTTAGATCTAAAGGTGTTGGTGGTAATGAAGTACTTCCGCTTATGCAGATCATGTTGCTTACAGGTATGACGAAGAACTACAACTGAGGAATTGAAGACCCAAATGTCCGCAAATAACTACATTTGTACGCTGTCTGGTTTGGTAATTGTAATTTACGATCTTGTTTCGTGGAAAATAACGCATCAACTCATTCAGCGGACACAAATTACCGAAACTATCAAAGTATTTCACTATCCGTCCGCGTTTCCGATTACATACCCAATGCGTGTTGTGATCGGTGGTGCGAACCAGCTTGGCTACTGTCATCTCGTTAATTGTCGGTTTAGGAGGTGCCGCGTTCAACGTGAAGACTCCTCGAATATCGGCTACTTTAGTTTTTCGTCTACCATGTCAATTCGATATCACATAGCGGTCTCATCGGTATTCCCTTTATCGGAGACGAAGATAGGTTTTATTTTTTCTATCAATCCCCGACTCAGTCGTAGGGAACGGTCCAAGGTATAATACTCTTCCACCGCTCCTAACTTTTCTTTTCATGATCTCGACTAGTAGACTGATTTCTCTTTGGCTTTATGTACGATAGTACGGCTAATACGATAGCCTTTTCGGCGATACTAGTCGTCGGCTTTCACCCGTTCGCAAGCGCAATCAACTAATTCCTGGTCGGCGACGGCTCAGCGTTATCGCTGTGCGTAGTGTATGCGATGTCGTTTAGTTTACAGGCTTTTTTTTAAATTCGTACCTGGTTCGCTGAACTGAACCCTGGAGTATGTAATTAGACCGGCAATAGGTTGATCCCCGTGTTTAATACTGTACCGGCTACTTTTTTAGCACCTTCGAGTGCTGTTTTCTCGATATAAGATCCTACTGTACCAATGACTAAACATGTTAGCAGTACATGCACTCGTTTGAGTGCAGTTTTTCCGATATAAGATCCTTTTGCTCCGGCGGCTAGACTTAAACAGTTTGCGTCCTACTTTACGCGGCGTTGCGTTTGGACTTGCTCATCCAACTCATGTCGGTGTGAGACAACGATTTGCGTTTCTGATGATCTAGAAACCCTATAAAAGTTATTCTATCAAAATTGTGAAAGCGAATTTATCTAAATACTTCATTATTAATCTGTTCACTGTGGTACTCCCTATCGTGATCGTGCGTGATCTAGTAATCTCTTAAATGTTAGTCAAAATTATGATATGGCGAATTTATCTAATTACCAAATTATAAGTGTATAATCTGAAAAGATATTCGTCACCGAGCCCTTGGTCGCTAGTTCCAGTGACTGGTTTTTGATGATTGCATTGGCAGGTTGGCGTTTGCAAAAACGCTTTTGACGTTGATCTGACCGTTTTCTCTAAACAGAAACCGTTTCTCAGAAATTCGATTTTTTGTTTTGCATGAAATCTTTAAAATCCACATAGGCCTTTGTTCCCAGATCTGTCGGTTTCTTCAGTTCGCTGGTATTACCGATGACACTTCCTCTTGCGTCAGCGTTAAATTTTTTTCTTTTCACTGAATAAATGTTGGCGTAAATAACTAATGCTAATGGGATCCCCCTTATCGATCGGTTCGGCCTCATTACATAAGCGTTTATTCAGAAATGATAGTCCGTTGTCAGTAGGTGACATAAGCCGGTTCATCGCCAGTTCAAGGTCATCTGACATCACAGGTTGTTGAAGAGATGTTGTGTCGCGGCGTGTGACAGAGGTGGTGGTGCCTCGAGGCGGTTGATCTGTCTAGGTGAATTCTTGATCCGTTGGAAGACCAATTCAAGGCCATATGACGTCAGAAGTGTGTTGGATCGGTCTAGGTGCAGAGACGTCCCACCGGGTTGGTCTAGTGGTTAACGCGTCTTCCCAAATCAGCTGATTTGGAAGTCGGAGTTACAGCGTTCAAGTCCTAGTAAAGCCAGTTATTTTTACATGGATTTGAATACTAGATCGTGGGTGCCGGTGTTCTTTGGTTGTGATACGCCGATTCGTCACAACATAGCAATTCAGCTGGCGACAAGGGTTGCCTCCTGCAGCCATAGCGGCCAGTACGACATACCACCCGTAGTCGTAATACCGTATGTGTACAGTATATATCTATCACATTGTGTAGTAGTAGTAAGTAGTGTAACGTCACAGCACAGCAGTACTTCGGTCGTAGCACAGTGTCAAGGTCATACGACGTCACTACAATGTAATCGCTTCTTCAATGCATGGTAGTGGTGGGGGTAAAATCTGTGGGTGTAAAATTCAAAACCAGACGCGATTGTTCATGTGCTATCTCAAAACCAGCCCACTTCTCTCATATTCACACATCCATCCAGGTTCTGTTCCTGGTAGAGATCACACCCAAGATAAGTATTTAGGATAAAATCTGTGCCAGTCGACTGTGTTGTCGTTAAGAATACGTGTAACTCAGGACCAAACACGGCCCCTCGTTGGTTAACACCAAAACCAGGTCACTTCATCAACCCAGGCTCAATCACTAGCACACTGGGCCGTAAAATGCATGCCAGAAGCGCTCATCGTATACTACTCTTGTCATTGATCGTCTTTAAATTGTGAATAAAATACAATTTTACCGCCTATCCTTCAGTTTCCCTTTTATGTATCCTTCATGGAACTCCTCGACAATCGATACGATCTCGTTATGACCAGTATGACCTGCCCGCTTCGAAGCCATTAAAAGACGGTCTATCGCAAAGTTAGTTCGAATTGTTCTAGTACACGTCGCGATTTCTTCGCTTTGATAATCAAACCCGATCTGATTGGGCATTCGTCTCGACTACCAATGCGTCTCGTGGGAAGCAATTCTTACAAGAATTACAACCACTACAATTGTAGTTGTTGGACCTGCTGGAAATTATGCGTCCAATTGTTTAACCTTTATGCGCTACCATGTATTGTAATTTTTTTTATAGTTCTTTAAATGTTTGATCATATAGCCTGCTGTTCGTTCAAGAATATAAATTGATATAAACCTTTGTTATTTTTATTATTAAGTTTTATTATCGATAATAATTTTATTTCTTGAACACAACCTCATGTTTTCCGATCATCCACCTGTTGTTTACTTTTTTACCCCGTAAACGTCGTTTTCTTATTTCTATCCGTTACAGTCAGATTGAGGTAATACTCTTGACGATAATCTGGTAATGTAAGCTTGGCGAAATAATGCGATTTATGAAAAGTCTTTCTCATAAATGACGGTGTAGACAACTCCTCCTCTTTTTTATTTCGGTATCTTCTTTTTTGCTTCCTTGTACGAAGTAAAGGAAGAAATGTGATCGCGAAAAATTTCGGTTTTCAGAATTCAACGGAAATATCCATTTTAACTAACTTCGGCGTGACGTCTGTACGTACGTACGTACGTATCTCGCATAATTCAAAAACGATTAGCCGTAGGATGTTGAAATTTGAATTTAGGACTGTTGTATTTTCATTGGCTCCAGAGTTATAGCCTAATGAAATATTTGAATCTTACAAGGGGAAGGCACATCGATTTGAATCTGACTTCATCTCCTTTTTTTAACTTCTATATTAATTTATTAATAATTACTAACTTCCGATTTTAAAAAGTTTTTACTCTAAATAATAATTCAATAATACGAGGGCGGTCCAGAAAACTCCCTGATCGATTGACAGGACCGACAGTTTTGTGCTCCGCATTTTTAAAAGTCGCAGATATTTTTACGGTACCCGCCCACACGGGAATATCCACAACCAAATGATCTCATCGAGTTATTTTTATCACGAATTTTTGGAAAACCGTCTGATCGGGTGTCATATGCCTTGCGAATACAGATGCAAGAAATAGCTGTTGATTAACCAAAATTCATCCGGTTTCGCACCCGAGTATTCATACCATTCTTTGTAGTAAATCTTCGTTTTCGATTTCATAGAAATTACGTTGATATTATATTTTAATCAGAATGCATAGGCATATAACCCTATCTAAGCAGCGCTGCCTTTAGAAAATGTTAGAAAAAAGGGCCTGAACCCTGTTAAAATATTTAAGGGCAGCCCGCTGCTTCTAATCGGTAAATTGTTCGATACATAGTCAGTCGGTAAATTGCATTCCGTATGCGATATTAATAAAACATTTACGACGGTGCGTTATCGCTAAGCAGTACGAAGTTTTAAACGACTTAGGGCGTCTTTCGTTCCATTATCACTATTCATCTCGTCCTTTCAGTCGGCTGCACTACTTCAACATGTGCATGTAAACATTCGTATTATCTATAGATGCGTGCTGGTTTCACAGATCAACAAAGGCTGTTTGTACGCGTGCGGAGAGGATCTAAATCTTGAAATGAAGTTCCAAGCGTGTCTGACTATCGTGCTGAATATGTTTTTGTCATAAATCACCATCTCGATAGGCAACTCGTATTTGTCGCATTCTTCTAAAATTTGATACATATCCTGTCGTTGAAAATCTTTCCTTCGTTGGTAATCATCAACAGCACCGTGATCAGATATCCACGATTCAATCGTTCCACGCGGCGCCAACACCTTCAGTCTTTATTTTCGTAATAGTTGTTTGTCTTTCGACAAACATAATTACTACAAAAATTTTCACGATCGCGAAAATATTTTTAAAGACAAAGTTACTTTTTGTTTTTTTTTTTTAATGTAACGCACCGCATACGGAATACTGACCTCGTTGATGTGTACTCGCTGTCGTTCCACACATCAACTGATATCTTTAACAAAGATATAAAAATTTATTCAATATCGCCCTTTGTCGACGTTGCTTATCGAAGGTCACAAATCCGTGCGATGTTTTCCAAGCCTACGCATACGCTTTTAAACTGATAAAATTTCAAATCTGTGTTCATAAGGTCTTGATTTTTTAAAAGAAACAATGATTTTTTTTGTCTTCAGTTATTTGACTGGTTTGATGCAGCTCTCCAAGATTCCCTTTCTATTGCCAGTCATTTCATTTCGATATACTCCCTACACCCTACATCCATCTCTAACAATTTGTTTTACGTAAAACCAACTTTCCTTGCCTGCACAATTTTTCCCATTTACCTGTCCTTCCAGTATCAAAGCAACTATTCCAGGATCTGTCTCTTCTTTTAACTATATTTTTCCAAATGTTTCTTTCTTCATCAATCTGCCGCAATACCTTTTCATTTGTCACTTTATCCACTCATCTGATTTTTAACATTCTCCTATAGCAACGCATTTCAAAAGCTTCTAATCTTTTCTTCTCAGGTACTCTGATCGTCGAAGTTTCACTTCCATGTAAAGCTACGCTCCTAACATACTTTCAAAAATGTTTTCCTGACGTTTAAAGTAATTTTTGTAAACAAATTATATTTCTGACTGAAGGCTCGTTTCGCCTGTGCTATTCTGCACTTTATATCGCTGCCGCTTCGTCCATGTTTAGTAATTCTACTTCCCAAATAACAAAATTCTTCTACCTCCATAATCTTTTATCTTCCTATTTTTATATTCAGTGGTCTATCTACTACATTTCATTATTTTTGTTTTGTTCTTGTTTATTTTCATGTGGTAATTCTTGCGTAGGACTTCATCCATGCCATTCATTGTTTCTTCTAAATTTTTTTTACTCCTAGCTAGAATTACTATATCATCAGCAAATTGTAGCATGTTTATCTTTTCACTTTGCACAGTTACTCCGGATCTAAACTGTTCTTTAACATCATTAACTGCTAGTTTTATGTATATATTAAAAAGTAACGGGGATAGGGAACATCCTTGTCAGACTCCCTTTCTTATTACGACTTCTTTCTTATGTTCTTCGATTTTTCGAAGGAACTATTATTTGTAAAATCAATTCAGTATTTTACTTTTTAACTGAATTTTTTAAAACATTTATTTTTTTTTCTCTGTTGCCGTTTGGTTCCTGTAAATGTTAGCAATTGTTCTTCTATCTCTATACTTGAACCCTAAATTTTTTAAAATGCTGAACATTATATTCCAGTCTACGTTATCAAATGCCTTTTCTAAATCTATAAATGTCATGTATGTTGGTTTGTTTTTCTTTAAACTTCCTTCTACTAAATATGAGCGCTAAAAGTACTTCTTTTGCCCTATACTTTTCCTGAAACAAATGGTCTTCTGCTAACACTTCTCTAAATTCTTTATTTATATATATATATATATATATATATATATATATATATATATATAAAGCGTAAATTGAGATAGTCTTGTTTGTATACGAGCCGAAAGTTGATGTTCCGCACTAGGTGCTTTCCCGCACTGGAATAAGTTTGTGCGAGATAAATGTCATCGACGTTATTGTAACGACCCATTCAAAGGACTCGCGAATATTATAGTGCTTTACGCGCGCTACATCATTGAAAATCATCGAGTTTGGTTCGGCCTCATCCGGTAAGGTAACGTGATCGTTCTCGGAAGAATACGCAGAATAATCGATCTGGGGTACGCTGCTTATCACGTTCCAAAAACTTAAATTTCGGTTGTTATAATTTTAAAAAAAACATTCTTGAATCTCACACCGTCGGGCGAGAACAAGTTGAGGAGGCTTGTTTTATCCTAATTATACGGTCTCCAAACAATACATCTGATCGTGTTAGGCGAAAGAGGAGCGTTTTTCCTCTTTTCTGCTGCAATTCCCCTTTGCTTGTGTATTTGTCGAAATTTTTAGTGCTATACCACCGACCTGTTGATGTTACAACGTCATGATTCCAACTGTCGCAATCACCGGACCAAGTCTCCCTTATTTATGTATTTCTTTTGCCTACTATCAAACCCTTGCTACTTGACCAAAACTTTGTCGCGTTTTAAAGTTTTCTCTGCCAAATACACATTATTGTAACGGATATTTTAAGATTTAGAGAGCTCCTCGCCGTAAAATTTACTGCTCAACATCTGACCGTGGCGTCCATCAGCGAATAAATACAGGGACGAGTATCGTGTACTTTATGCGCAGTAAATATTTCAGTGGTCGAATTGGATAGATATTTTGCGAATATTTTTTTTGCGAATATTTTTTTGTATTTAGGGTTGGAGTTCAGTGTATAAACTTCCTAGCTTACTAAATTTCCTAGCTTACTATTTATTTCCAGATTACCAGCCTTCAATTTCGGTAACATGAATTTGCGATACAGTACCGTATTCAAGTTTCATATAAGAAGGGTTACCTTTTCTTGTACATCTCTTTCGGTAACATTCCAATCGTGTGGTGACGGGTGTCGTATTCGGCTATCAGTTTTGGTAGTAAATCTAACCACTTGTAAGTACCCTGTTCGATATATTTTCTCCACATCATTGTTTTCAGAGTGCTGTTTAAGCGACGACCGACCCTTTCACGAATCTACGCTTTCTTATCCGAATGTGAAGAATGGTGATTTATATTGTACGACTTTAACGACCGTTTTAAGTTACGGGTTGTAAAACGTTACCGAAATCGACTTAAAATGACGCATCGTGTGTTTATCTATTAGCGTCTGAGGGCTTCGGCGATTTCCATTCACTTTTTTTCATCGGTACACCGAAGGCCAGTTTCGAAAAGCAGTTTATCATAGTCAAAGGAATGACCGTATTTGGTGATACCGGTTGCTCAAACAGATGGACCAATACTGATCATAGGAAACATTTTTGGTCGTAATGGTAGTTTTGAAAGTTGACGGCTTTTTTTGTATTTAGGGTTGGAGTTCAGTGTATAAACTCGTATTTTCCGTATAGTGGGCGGTACCGAACGATCCTAAGATCTAAGCGGTGTACTTTGCTTTGTACCCATCCACTCCCGTTTTGGAGGATCTGGTAAGTCTCATATATTTTTTCTACAGATTCTAACCATTTGTCATTAATAAGATCATCATTGCCATCAACTTTAATAACTATTTTGGTTTTCCCATGAAGGTTTAGGTTGCAGTATTTGACCTCTAACTCTTCTTCCATTCTTACTGTCTTCATCTGTACTTTGATGACCCAGTTCAGGTTTAACGACTATTAAACCTGTAGAAACAAAAATAACATTAGTACATGTATTGACTATTTTTTTTTTTTTATTGCTGAAAAGGAAAATGTTTTACGGACAAA
Source organism: Lycorma delicatula (assembly GCF_047948215.1). Taxonomy (NCBI): domain Eukaryota; kingdom Metazoa; phylum Arthropoda; class Insecta; order Hemiptera; family Fulgoridae; genus Lycorma; species Lycorma delicatula. Next base: position 167,959,244 of record NC_134458.1, read on the forward strand.
CAATAAAGTCAAATGAGAAACAATTTAGGTTACTAATATTTAGTAAGTTACTCACAATTTAATATTTCCAACATAGCCTCCCTTTTCAGGTGGTTCAGCACGGATGACTTTTACCAGTGGAGGACAGCCAACACATTGAAAAAGTCCTTCAAATCCCACCTGAACAGGATCATATTATTAATGGGTCAAATAACTTTAGTTGATATTTTTATGGAGTGACGAATTTAACTGAAACAAATAAAAAAAACTTTTATTAATTAACATATCATAGGCGTTAGCTGTTTAAATGTTTAAAACAGAATTATATTTATGTAACCGTGTGAAACATTGGCAGTTTATACAGATTATAATGTCGTTTGAATTTTTTCAAACGTATGCTTCTTTAACGAGATATACAGAATTGTGTGAGCCACGCCAAGCAAGTTTATATATATATATATATATTTTAAGAATATGTAGCTGATACGTATTAACAATCCATTTGAATTTTCTAAATTTATCATACCATTTCCAAGTTATCAATTATTGTGACCTGTGTGAAGCATTCATAGATTACTCCTTAGCTAGTACATGTGAAGATTCCGTTTGATTTTTCTAAATCTGTGATATCGTTCCTGAATTACAAATAGTTGTGAATCGTGCGAAGTCTATACCTTGGCTGATACATATTAAGAATCCGTTTGAATTTTCTAAATCGATCATACGTTCCCGAGATATAAATAATTGTCACCTGTGCGAAGTATTGGTAGTTTTAAAATAAAATTGCTCATTATAATCTTTTTGATATACTAATTTTTTTATTCAATGAATAGTTGTAAGAAGATTTGGTTATGATGCACAGTTTTTGAGATATGATTTTAAATATTTATTAGTCATTGTACTCGAGTACACCAAAACTGGGCCGGTCAACATTGCTGCTGCTGGCACCGACTCCTGGTGCAAGAGCCACAGCAAGGACCTTGTCCACTGACTCCTGGTGCGGGGGCCATGACAGTCAGATCATCCTTGAGATTTGTCCACATTCTATTTACATACACACAGATGCAAATTAAATATCTTTATTTAATATATCTTTTAAAGTTTATTTATGTCCTAAGAAAAAAAATATATTTTTTTTAAATTTTATTAATGTTTTATTTAAAAATGTTTTTCTCAATTTATGTAGAACTAATTTCACTTGACGGTCTGGCAGATGGTGTGGCCGCAAGGCTTAATGCACCAGTCTCCTTACTTATCAGCCGTTTGAGACCTAGCCAGACAAATTACTTTGTTACGCTTTAAATTACTTATTTATTAATTCTTCTCAGCAGAAAACAGCGATGAACCAGCACAACAAACCCTTGAAATATTCAAATTAAGTTGGCAACCTTTTGAAGGCAAAGGGATTTTCTCCCAAAAGAATCCCATCTTGGATTCCAAGATGGTGGCTGTGATACTAGTGATCTTAGTGGCAAACGGGATACTCGTAGCTCAGCTCCAGCATTTAGACATTACTATGGTAAGACAAGTGACCATGTATGTAATATAAAGTGGTATTATGGTGGCAAAAGTTTGATAAAGTTACCACCAAAAATCCCCCATCCCCCTCTGGAGATATTGATCACAAAATGTTATCACAGATTGCCCGATATACATGAGTCTCTGTACAAAATTTCATCAGATTCTCTGTATCCAGTCAAAATTTATTAACATTCTAACATGCCAACACATGTACATATGTATATGCAAACATAACCCCAATTTTTTTTTTAGGGGTTCCTTGGTCATAAAACATTACGTTACATTAAAAAACCCATATGTTTTGACTGATATCATACATTCCTTCTTGCAATACAGCTCTAGAGCTATGATGCCTGGAAAATAAAAATATTAGAAGTGTTAGTTGTTGTGCTTATATTAAATGAATGTTTTTGGTCTTCTAGATCCAGTAACAAAGAAATTTATGTTGGATAATATTGATCCAGTATTTGGTTATCCACAGTTGGTGAGATTCAGTTGGTCTACAGCCAGTAAACTGCTAGATGAAAATGCTGTAGATGTTGAATGGTAAATCAAGCAACTTTTTTAAACATGTTTATTAATTTAAGTTAAGGTTAACCATAGAACTATAAGTTTGCATATGGTTGTAAGGCTGTCAGAACCAATTCAATTCACAGCTAGTACTTCAAGAACTATTAATAACTTGCTTGACCTCTAACCATTTTATTCTTTTAGGGCATTAGAAATTTGTTTAATAATCTGCATTTATATTGATTAGTTGAAGTTCAGTATATTCGTAAATAAGTGATAACACAAAGAATATAGAGAAAAAGAGAAAACTGAATACTGAATTGTTAGAAAACCCAGGCAAGTCGAAAGCAGTAGTATTATATAATTATCTTATTTCGATATTTATTACTGTTTTTTTTTTTTAATTGTATAAGAAATTATTATTTAATGTGTTTATATCTTACAAATTTTGTGTACATAGCTCACCTTTGATTAACTACTTTGCCATGTTGTCTAAGCATCTGACTTGCATACTTGCATATATTTGTTCTCAACTATAAAGAGTGAGTTTCTACTCCTAGATAAACAAAAATTTTGTTTATTTAAATAAACTATTATTTGTCAAATTAATTCAGTATTTTACTTCTTAACTGAATTTTTTAAAACATTTAATTTTTTGTTTTTTTTTTCAGGGAAGTTGTTGATGAGACAGATAACAGTACAGTTAGTAGTAATACATCAATTACCTCATTTTTTAAATGTGACTCCGCAGCAAAGAAGAGAAGAACTAGTAAAAAACATTCATTTTTTATCGATAGAAATTTAACAAATACTATAACTTTTGACTCATGATAGATTTAATTCTGAGAATAATCATGTATTTTTAAAATATTTTTTTATTTTACTAACATTTAAAATACTGTATGAAAGTGACCAGTATTTCTGGTTTGCAAAATTAAATATAGTGTTTCTTGCCATAAATGAATTTTTAATTTTTTTTATATTTGACATTTTATCATTTGGTGGTTGAATTTACAGCTCTGTGTAATGTAAGGATATGTAGCTGTATTCCATTAGGTTTCAAGAAAAAAAGAACAAAAAGCCATGTTTTACCTTAAATTGAGTACTGATACTATCATACGTGTGGGAAAAATTGACTTTTAAATATGACTTGCATTTTGCCTGCATCTGAATCATCTTATGCAAAATAATTTGTTAGTTTATGAATATAAAAATTAATTCATTTTGTAATATTATTTTCTACTTAAAGCTTCCTGTATGCTCTAAAGTTTTACACAGTTTCTGCTGGTTATGGTTTGATTTTATCAGACTGATCCCATCTTTTTTATTCACCATTCCTTTTGTCTACAAATAAGTTTTAATTAAAATCTACTATGTAATTATTGCAATTCTTCATTTATTTAAGAATGATTCTGTTCAAGTAAGATAGAAACTTTTAAAAGCTACAGTAAATGCACTTGCTCAATTATCACTGGTAAAGTGGATTGTATGAGAGTGTAAACTCTCTGAACAGATTTCCAATCAGGCCATTATCTAAAGTGGCAAATTGCTCCTGGTATATAGACAAGGAGTAAAGATTATGTAACATAATCCAACATCCTGACCTTCAATTGGGGAAGATGATCCCTTTGACGATCCCAGTTGCCACACCACCCCGTCTGTTCCTAACCCTGATGGGCTTTACCGGAGGCCATCTTTTAGATCCTCTAAACTTTGGCCTCTTGTCAGGATGCCACCAATGCAAATGTCTCAGGAGATATTTCCATCGGTGTATTTATACAGCTTACTATTTATCACCTTTGTATGGCTTCATTCAACCTTGACCACCCACGTCTTCCTCTGACACCGAAGGTTTCACACAAAAACTATTCCCATATTTAACTTCAATTAGATTATGTACTCAATTTATTATTTGATTCAGTCTGTTAAACACCAAAAATACTATTATCATATCAACAAAACAAGTGTTGACCACAAAAACGACAATTTTGTTCAATTCAATCTACTCAAATTCTTCTTGATTTACACTCAAAAATCAAGAAACAAATTCATAGATTTGATAAACTTCTAATGAAAACATACCCTATTTTTCTCTCTGTTCTGTTCTGCTTTTGGAAGCGAGGTCAATGCCTACAGTGCAGCTCCATCACAGAGTTCTCAACACATCCATAGGGCTCGAAGTAAAAACGCCTATTTTGGTGAAGTAAGCAACCAGGCGGGCCCCTAGCCACCAAAACCAGCATTGACCTTTGCAAGCTCTCTTAACTACTTTGGTACGCTCAGCTTTATACCGGGGTCAGACATGTAAGAAAGACACGGTGCTCATCATCAATGGCCCTACACTCCAGGCAAAAACCTAAAAACCTGAATTAATCAAAATCCAGCTAACCTGTTTCTAAAGGCACCATGCCCAAAAAGAAACTATGTAATATGCCAATTGGGGGAACCACGTAGCAACCTGCATGATGTGAGCATCAGGAAAAATACCATGTGTGTGATGCCCATCGAATGATTCAATCCACCTGACCTGCCATAAATGAAAACTTTAGTCGTATATTTTTTTATACACCTAAAGGTAAGTTGGCCTACCATCTTGTCATCATAACATAATTGGCACTCAGTCGCAAGGATGTCAATAAACTTAATACCAAAATAACAAGGACTGCCTCTTGAGAGACAGTCCTATAGGCACCAATCACAGCTAGCAAAGAGTCTAGTTGAAAAGCCTTTAGTACACTTTAATCACGGTGTAATTTAGAAACTTATACTCTTATACATTAATAAATATTCTAGCAAATTGCATTTCAGCAGCAGAAAGAATACATTATTTATTAACATTAACTTTTCCACTTACTGCATTAATTTTCACTCTAAGTTGAATACTTAGTTCTCTGCATCATCTGAAAATTTTGTGGAAATTAAATTAAAATATTAAAAATATAGTAAGAAAAGTTTACCATCTCATTCATTGATATAAATGAAATACTTTTCTTCTGTTAGTCTTTGGCAGGTAGTGGAGCTACTTTTTTGGTATAATTTGCATATCATAAACCAATGTTGTTGTTATACGTTGGGAAAAGTGAATCAGTGTAATGTGGGATTATATTGAAAAATAAATACTGCATTTTGTAGCTAAGGTATTGTACTTCTATTCATTTTTTATTTCATTCCAATATCTCTTTTCATTCCCATGATATATATGTATGTATATATATATATATATATGTGCAACATTTATCAGTCGAGCATCGTATTTTCAAGATTGCAAACCACACAAGTGTTAGAATAAATAATAAATTTAAATACCTTACTTTCAATAAAATATACATAATAAAAAAGCGGCAATGAAAATTTAATTAAATGAACAAGTATAATTTGAACTTGATAAATGGTTTAGGGAATAATACCTTTAATTTAAATTATCCAAGTTTTATTTAAAATACATATTCAAATTATGGGCCAAAAACAGTAGTTCCGTTATTTGTCTTGGATTGTAATAGCAGAAAAATATTCCACTTTTATATTCTTGACTATAGTGGTAAAAATGACTTTCATTCTTTAATTTTATTTTCATATAATTACATTTTATTTTCATTTTAACACACTCAATGAGTGTTTTAAAATGCCTGGTATCATGAAGAAAAATATATTTTTAATTAAACTTTATTGTGTGACGTGTAGTACTGCTATCATACGGGGAAGATTTTACTAACTGATAAATGTGGTTACTTATATCACATGAGTCTGAGAAGGATTGCATTCATTTTATAGCATTGGTGTGGTTTGTAAAATTTTTCTTTAGTTCCAGTGTAATGTTGTAGGCAAGTAGAACATGAAGTGATACGAGTAAAAGTTATTCTTAGATATTCCATTCCATTTTGGTACTGTAAATTTTTAAACTTTTGTAATTTTTTCTTTAGAAATTTTCACTTCAGTATTACTTAAAATTATTTTTCTTTATTATGTCAGTAAGAAAAAAATAATAGAAGGACACAAATTATATGTGGTCCAATTCAGGGTTGCTTGAAAGGTCCTGATGAAGCTACAAAATATATTGTCACCTACAGAAGGTGAGTTATGCTTTAATTATCATTTTATCTTTATTTTATACATTTCTCAATAATACGTGTGCTAAATACTAAAAACCATTTTTTGCTTTAGGGTTCATCAGATCAAAAAGCTGAATATTAAGTAACAAACATTAAAGCATTTTTAATTTCTATTATGAAAAATTTTTCAATGAGCAATTTACAAAAACTGAAAATCAAACAAAGAATTACTTCTCTCCCATCAAGGGATGGAGTCCCTAGTTGATTGGCTGCCTGAAAGTTGACATTATATACTTACCTAATCAAACAGTACTATTTCAAAATGAATTTGTTATAAATATTGTATTTTATCAAGTATTATTATATTGTAAAGTATTTATAGAAATTATTTTAATTAGTGATTAAGTAGGCTAATTAGTAATTTTATAGTTACTTTTTTATGAATAAAATATTAATTTATGTAATTTCATTAAACAAATAATTAGTTACTTTGACACACACTTTACATCATTAAAACAGTTAAACTGTAATCATTTTAAGTAATTGAAAACCATTAAAATTAGAATTACTATGTTATTTTCATATAGCTAATTTAACTTATATGGTAATTTGGAATTACAAAACTCACTGTTCATAACTAATAACACAAACTGAATATTCTATCAAAAATTATAATAAGGCTTTTAGAAGCATAATCTTCTGCAATAAATATATTGCTGTCCTGGGTACCAGAAATATTTATAAAACATTGTTGCATTAGAACTCTCTCTTTTACTTTGAAATATGAAAATCTTCTGAGAAATACATCAAATGTTTTATTTCAAGTCCTGAAGTACATTTGGTTTCTGTCCCATTGTTACTACTGGCTTCACTTCATGGACCTGCTCCATCATCTGCTGTACTGTCACCCAAATTTGTACACCTTCTATTACCTACTCTCCAAAACGTACCTTTTTAGCAATTCTCTGAAAATTGTGAAATAAAAAAGCATTCTGACTAAAATTTACTTTTTTCTGACTAAGTTTATTTTTTAATTTAAAATTTCCTAGCACTGGATTTATGAATGAAATCAACCACAAATTAGTGATGGATTTCAAGTATGTGGAAATTAATTTTATATAGTTAGCTATTTTAATAATGAGCCAGTGAGCTCCTACAAACAAAAAAATTATGTAACACTAAGGAAACCAAGAGCAAAGATTAAACCAAGATTAAATTGTACCCAGAAAATCAATTGAATGTTTGTTATAAGAAGGGATCATTGTTGTCAAACAGCTGCATATATGTGATGGGTGAATGTTCTCCATAAACTTTCTGAGGAAATGGAAAAGTAAGTAAGCATGATGCTGAAATGAGAAAGCCAAAAATTGTAGCACACTTTTAACAAGAATATAGAAGTTGGTGATCAAGCAACCAGTGCCTTACTCATTATGTGCACCAGAGCATAAAAGTTTAAGTTTGTATGAAAAGTTATCAATTGAAAAAGGTGAAGAGCAGCAGCCATGACAGGACCTGCCCTAATGGCAGTACACTATGAATAAATGAGAGTATCAACATGCAGTAAAATTAAAATTTTGAAGAAAAAAATTTACTAGGAGTGCATATTTCATATGGAAAACTGCAAGAAAATTAGGGTTCCACTTTTGTAAGTGTATTGACAGCAGAAAGTCTTTGATGGAAAAGTCTGACATTGTTCTTGCTCAGGTAACATTTTTAAGGAAACTGCATGAAATTAGACAAAATAATTATTGATCAGTCAATAATTCACCTAGATGAAACGTGGATAAACCAGAACAATTCCAGGAAATGGTCAACCTGAGATTGTACAAACCTCTTCATTTACATTCATACATATCATCCTCTGAAGTAGTACTGTACAGTGGTTCCGAAAGCTAAACAGAAAAAGAGAGGAAATACATCTGGCAGAATTCAACTAGCAGTGGTGGCCTTAAGATTCTGGTTGGGAAAGGATCCATTTAATTGTATGCCACGCTGGTTGCTTATGAACTTGGTTTTATAAAAGACTGGTGCTCTCGTTTTTCAGTCAGAGCATATGGAGGACTTCCACCAAGAAGTGAATAGTGATGTATTCTGAGAATGGTTCATAAATTTGGTGGGATCTTTGGATATTTTACTAATATGTAAGATGAGTATATGAGACGTTGGCCTGTAAAGAGAAAAGGAACAATCAGTATTGTATTATTACTGTGGTGTAGGCGGAATGAGGAGAAATCTTATGCAGTGGAAGGGGAAACAGTCTGAGATCTTCACCCATAAGATGATTTCAAATCTATAATAGTGTTACTTGTATCTCAGATGTTTTACACGTATCACAGCTACAAAAAGACTTGACCAAAAATGTTAAAGTTAAAGAGGTGGTACAATAAAAATTTGTTTTTATCAGTTTAATAAAAAAAATTCTAGCAATGGAAATTATTTTTAATTCAGTTAGTAAAAGAAGTGAAAACAGACAGTTGTATTATGCATCATTTTTACAATCCACTAACTATTTCAGCCATATCCTTGCTGCTGACATATCCAAGGCTTAACATTTTATCTGATAAGAATAATATTTAAAAAGCTATTAATAATTAAAAAAATTGATTGGCCCTAATTCTAAACTCTTCAAAAGTATATTTTTATTTTCTATTTATTTTGAATAACATGATAGGTACATGTTAAGTGAATTTCATTAAAATATTTTAATCCATTCCTAATGTACTGATTTTTATTGAAAAACCCAAATGGCAGACAGTTAGATGGATAGACAATTAAGCGAGATAGGGTGTATATCCACTTGATTTTTTTTATGTTTATTTTGATGTGCTTAATCAGCCCCTTAAGTTTATCCAGCACCTACTAGGTCACCCTTTTTGAGTAACAACCTACTTAATAAATATGACTTCATGTTTAAAAATATATCTGTAAAGTGTAATTTTTTTTAAAAGTCAAGAAATTATTGATTTAATAACTAATGTATCCAAGACCAACACAAAAAAAACATTGCAATCCCTATTTGTTAACTACTGATGAATCATATTTCTACTACTGATGAATCACCATAGCAACTAATATGTTTACAACTACTATGTTTTTCTTGTACAGGAGTGTGTTTATTAAAGTAGTTTTGTCTTCTTCTCAGAGAGTTTTATTTAGGCATTAATAATTTTTGTTTTTGCTAATTAAATTTTTTTTTTAAATTATCAATATTTATTTGTAATTGTTTGTCAGCATTTAATTTTTATTTTATAATTGTTTTACTAAAATATAGAAGAAAATATACTTACCAATTTAAGGTAAGTTCAAATTTGATTTAATTTAAACAAAAACTGTTGTACATAGATCTAATTTTTATAAGAATTCTCTTATAAAAACAACTTGAATGAAATAATTAAAAAATCATTAAATATTTGAGAGAATCTAAATTTTAAAAATGCTCTCTATACAAACTAGTAATAGATTTTTGTTTTCATTTTTGGAATCTACAGAAACCAGTAATAGGTTTTTTTTGTTTCATTTCTGGGAATACTTCTTTTTTAAATCAAAATATATTTGTTCACATTTCAGCTTATTTTAAGATAATTAATCTGAAAATGCTGAAATCAATTCTCTAATTTTTTAATTTTTTTTTTATAAAGACAAATTAATTTACATACAAGTAAGTTTTCTAAAAATGTTTAAAATAATATCTAGCTTAAAAAATTAATGGTACCTTCGGATTAAAAAATATCACTTAAACGTGAACATCAATTTTTATAAAAAAAATTAGTTTTCTTTTACTTTTAAAATGTTAATTTTACTTTTGGAGATTTGAACCTCACAATAGGCTGTAAGTCTAAATATGTTAGGCCAGATTAGTTTAAACTAAGAATAAACAACATTAATGGAATAATTATGGTAGCAGAAATGTCACGTCCAGTGTTTTGACTTTACATACTGTGTTATTGAAATCTGCTGTTTATGCATAAAATAGGAGTATTGTGATTCGTATGAGATGAATAATGAAAAATTCTTTTATTAGGCCCAAAGTTTCTGATGCTGAATTTGCAACAAATTCTGAAGTTTGTTTTTTTTTTTATAAATTGTTAAGCATTCTTTTTTAAAAAAGAAAATAGAAATTTTAAAAAGCTGCATGATTTTAACCTGTAAGATTTCTTGGATAAAATAACTTGAATAAGGTAATGTGTCAATATTTTATCAAAGACAATTATTTAAATTAAATTTCATTACTGAGAAACTCTATTAAATTGATAAATATTTTTATCAAAACAATAATTGAAAAAATTGTTATAAAATATATATAAACTGTAAAATTAGGGCTTGAGTTACATAAGTAAACTGTATGACTTCCTACTTTGTGATTCTACCCCTGGAACTTCCCTGAGAGTAGCATCCTGAAAATGAAAGGATGAATTAAAATTCATCAATCAGCAAACTTAAACAATATTAGTCCAGTCTCTCTTGTAATAACATCAATAGGTGTAGTTGGCTGTTTATCATAACAGTTTTATAATGCTAAGTAAATGTAAACAGTATTTTTTCTTTGCCAAAAACTCATTAATTGAGAGTGGAGTGTGACAAGGTGCATTGTCATGATGCAGCATCCAGTTGTCTTTGATGGCTGATCTCATGTGGGCAACTCTTGTTCACGGTCTTTCAAGAATTTCTCAGTAAACATATTGATTTACAGTCTGTCCTGTAGGCAAAAGCTCCTTATGGACAATGCCATTACTGTCGAAGAAACAAGCATGATTTTGATTTTTGATTTGCTCATTTTTGCTTTTCTGGGATGTGATGAGTTTAAAGTGTCACTCCTTGTTGTGGTGTTTTATTTCTGGGTCGTACTCAAATAACCAAGATTCATCACCAGTAATAACATTTTTTTAGAGAATCAGGTTCAGTTTCAATTCGCCCTAGAAGATCGCGGCACACTTCCACCCTGTTGTGTTTCTGTTCAAAAGTGAGGTTTTTTGAGACCAATTTTGCACAAATTTTTTCATGTCCAATTTGTTTGTCAAAATTTGATGGACTGTGGTACGGTTCAAATTCAATTGTTCTGTAATCATTCTGACAGTTAATCACCAGTTGTACTGATTAAGTCTGATTTGCTCAACATTGTCGTCAGTTTTTGATGTTAACGGTCTTCCAGAATGTGGATTGTCCACAACTGATTCCCAGCCATCTGAAAATGCTTTAAACCACCAAAACACTTGGGCTCATGACAGAGTGTCATCTCTGTACTCCCTTTTCAATTTTAAAAAGTTTCAGTAGCATCCTCACCGAGTTTGATTGCACAATATTGCTCATAATTAGTGTCAACCATTTTTGTAACGCACAACCAAATCTCATTTCACAGAAAGTTTGTTTACGTCTCACATGGCAACAATAGACTAAAAATATTTAATTTAAAAAATTTTGTAAGTTTAATTTATATTATACCTAACATATATCAGCTGTTCATATAACATGTGCTTACCAGTATCTTTACAGTGTTGTCACCTTGGCTGCCAAAAAAACTAGTCTCATTACTTTATTTACAGACCTCGTGTGTGTGTGTGTTATATATATATAAATAATTAAAAATTTAATTTGAGCCAGAGGGGGAAAAAATCTTGGTCATTTACTCTTACTTTATAGTAACATGCTCCGCTGTACCATAGTTAAAGTAGATGATATCACCAATCTCAGGGTATCTTTTAACAGTGACATTAATTGAACCTCTATTAATAAAGTAGCGCAATATTTAAAAGATAAAATTGATTAAATTTGAACTAAGGTTTACAGCATTACTGTACAGCTATAAAACAAAAAAATATATATAAAATTACAATTAGTCTTAAGATTTGTACGCACAGTAGTTCATTTTATCCCCCTGGGTATGTATTGGTGTTGGGAAGCAGATGTAGTGTAAGTACATAGGGTGGTAAGGGGAATGAATCATTGTGATATAATGAACAATGTTCAGACTTCAATAAAAAAAAATATATATAAAATTACAATTAGTCTTAAGATTTGTACGCACAGTAGTTCATTTTATCCCCCTGGGTATGTATTGGTGTTGGGAAGGAGATGTAATGTAAGTACATAGGATGGTAAGGGGAATGAATCATTGTGTTATAATGAACAATGTTCAGACTTCAATCAGTCTCACATATGTGTGTTTCGCCCACTTTTTTGCTGCAACATTATATTGTTCCTTCTAAAAAACGTGACATACAAAATTTCATTTGTAGTAACTGTTGTATAAAACTGACTACTAGAAAATTTAACCTTGTTTATAGTAATTGAATAAATTACTAACAATTGAAATTTTTATGGGTTGCATTATTGTTGACTTTTTAGATAAATTTATGACATTACATAATAAAAAGGAGAGAGAGGTATTATTATTAAACTATTGACAATGAAATTCAAAAGATTATGCTATCTCTAATAGATTTGAAAACGACACAAAATATATTTTTATGAAGAAATCAAATAAAAGGGAGGTTCAATAATTTACAAGACAAATTGTTGTAGAGAAAAACAATCTATTCAACAACAATGACAATGAAACTTACACTCTTTTCCAACATAGATTCCAGCAACATTTAGACACTTGTCCCACCATTAAATGAGCTTTCTGATTCCCACAGTGTAGAAGCCTTTACCTTACTGTATGAACCATTCGTGCACCGCTTCGTTGTCAAACTTGTTGTCACGTAAGAAGTGTTGGAGTGGGCCAAACAAATGAAAATCAGATGGGGTGAGGTCTGGGCTGTACGAGGATGTAGCAACACCTCCCACCCCAACGGGAGAAATGCTCAAGTTTCTCCTGTTGTCATGCAAGAGAATCACACCTTTTGAGAGAGCACCCTGATGTTTTTGCCTTATCACAGGCCTCACTTTATGTTTGAGCATGTCAGAATAGTACTAGCTCTTTCATGGTATGTTGTTCTTCTAAATAGTCACTAATAATTGGGGCTTTGTGAGTCCCAGAAGAGTGTCAACATCATTTTACCGGCATGACACTAGAGTTTTGAATTTTTTTTTGTAGGTGAATCTGGATGTTCCACTCAAAACTTTGCCATTTGGATTCGGTCTCAAAATGGTGTATCCACATTTCATCACAGGTTATATATGATCTAGAAAGTTCAAAACCAGAATATAAGGCTACCCCTAACCTTACCCCAATTTTAATACAAAAAAACAAGGGTTCAAAATAGAAGAAAATCAACTTAAAAAAATTTGCCAATATATATTTAATTTAAACCTAAAAAATATAACTATTATAATAATAAATTTGTTTTTAAGAACCCAAACATAAATATGTAAATAAGCATGTATACTCTTATTAAACTGAATAAGTTAAACCATGAGGTTTTTTTTTTTAATAATTATGTATTTTTAAATATACTTATTCTAATATAATTATTTTCCTTAGGTTTGTTAAACTTTAAAATTTATTTCAATGTATTAAATTATTTTAAGTAAAATTCTATTTAATTTAATTAAAAATTTAATTAAATTAAATCCTTATTAATTAATTATCTAATTAAAATTAAAGTTTATTTTAATTAAATATCTAATAGATGCATTTAATTAAATAATTTATTTTAGATGATTATCTTTACAAAAACTATTTTACATTAAAATTAAATTAAATTTTTTAATTAAGAATAAAAAGGTAGAGATTATATAATAATTTTTTTAATTTATATAACACTTATGAATTAAAACTTTATATTTAATAAGATTAAATATTAAACGGAGAAATAGTTATATTTAAATAAATATATTACTATACATAATATATATATTATAATATAATTATCTTCTTTTTTGTAACATAATAATTAATCAATTGATTGATATAATATAAATATCTTATTATAACAAAAAAATTTTTATTGAAAAATTAAACTCAAAAAAAAAATGCAAAAAAATCGCAAAAAATTATCTAAGTCAAATAAACAAAACAAATTACCGAAAAAAAATTATATAAATAAAAAAAAGGGGAAAAAAATGGATTTTTATACTTAAGCAAGATGCCTGATTAAAGGATTACTTTGATGAAGTAAATTAAGTGAAGTCTCACTCATGCTAAAATTGTAAAATCCAGAATTAAACTGAAACTAAAGAAATCAAAATTCTTAATGAATCACACATCCTTTTACAAAAAGATAAGCTAAATTAAGCTTATGGGTTCATACCCCACCAATGAATAAATTCTCTTTTTAATTAAAATAAATTTATCAAAAACAATATTTATCCTAATAATAACAACAAGAGTAATTATGACAATGTCCTCCAATAGAATAATATTTTCATGAATATCTATAGAAATTTAATTTCTACACGAGCCTACTTTACATCCGCAACTATAATTATTGCAGTACCAACAGGAATTAAAATCTTTAGATGAATAGCAACAATACAAGGAATAACAAAAAAAAAATCACCTCAAATATCAATAGGATTTGTATTTCTATTCACTATTGGAGGATTAACAGGAGTAATTCTAGCAAATTCATCAATTGATGTTATCTTACATGACACATACTACGTAGTAGCACATTTCCATTATGTGCTATCAATAGGAGCAGTTTTCGCTATTATAGCAAGAATCATTCACTGATTCCCATTAATAACAGGTATAAGAATAAATAAAAAATGATTAAAAATTCAATTCTCAACTACGTTCCTTGGAGTAAACCTGACCTTCTTCCCCCAACACTTCTTAGAACTAGCAGGAATGCCATGACAATACTCAGACTATCCGGACAACTACATAACATGAAATATAATCTCATCAATGGGATCCTTAATTTCAATAATTAGAATCATAATATTTATATTCATCATTTGAGAATCAATAGTATTTAAGCGAATCACAATTTTCAAAAACAATAAATCATCATCAATTGAATGATTTTCTATTAACCCCCCTGAACACTCATTCAATGAACTACCATCAGTATTAAGGCCATTCTAAGAGTGGCAGAAAATTGCCATGAACTTAAAATTCATTTATAAATTAAAAAATAATTGCGTTAGAAATTTCATCATGAATAAAATTCAATATAATAAACAGAGCTAGACCAATTATAGAACAACTAATAAATTTCCATGATCACACCATAATAATTTTGTTATCTATTACAATAACAGTAACAGTTATAATAATAACAATAACAAAAAATAAAATATCAAATAATCTCCTAACAGAAAATCAAATAATAGAAACAATTTGAACAATACCAGATCCCATCAATTAAAATGTTATATTTAATAGAAGAAGTAATTAAGCCATCAATCATCATTAAAACAATTGGGCATCAATGATACTGATCATATGAATACTCAGACTAAAAAAAAAAAAAAAATAGAATTTGAATCGTACATAAAACCACAAAATGACAACTGCATTTCGACTAATTATACTAATAACTAATAAAAATGGATGTAATCCAATCTTGATTTTTAATTCCTATTGATGGGATTGTTCAAGAGTGGATTACATTGGATGATGTTACGATTATCCGGATTTGTGTTAAAAATGGAACAATTATTCGATTGTCAACTTCAATTAGTCGAAATGAAGTTAAGTCATTTTGTGGTTTTATGTATGATTCACAATCTCATCAATAGGAGTAAAAATAGATGCAATCCCAGGACGACTAAATCAAATTAGACTAATAACAAAAACCCCAGGAGTATTTTTTGGACAATGTTCAGAAATTTGTGGAATAAATCACAGATTTATACCAATCACTATAGAAAGAATTGACATAAAATCATTTATTAAATGAATAAAATCATTAAAAAAATAAACATTAAGTGACAAAGAAAGTAATAGTCTCTTAAACCAAAATATAGTAAACATCGAATACTCTTAATGAAAGACGCTAGTCTTTTATTAAAAAACATTTAATTGTCAAATAAAAAATATATAAAATGTGCGTCTTGATTCCACAAATGTCCCCAATAATATGAAACCTAATACTAATAATGACAACAATTACAATCATAATAAACATAACAAAATTATTCTTCATAACAAATGTAAAAACCCCCCAAAAAAATAAAAATAAACATTAATTGAAAGTGATAACTAGACTTTTTTCAACATTTGATCCAGCAAATAAACTATTCCAAAGAAACTGAATAATTATACTTATAACAACAATGATATTGAACAAAAAAATCTTGAATAAATATAATAATAAAATAATAGAAAAAACTAATAAACGAATTTAAATCAATAACTCACCAAAAAGAAATCCTAATTATAGTAATATCAATTTTTATATTTATTATAACTAGAAATGTACTAGGATTAAGCCCGTATGTATTTACATCAACCAGACACTTAGTAGTATCAATATCAATACTACCTAAAGGAACACCTTCCGATATCTCACCAATAATAATTTTAATTGAAACTACAGGAAACTTTATTCTACCAATTTCACTAGCCGTTCGACTAACGGCAAACATAATTGCAGGTCACCTGTTAATAACACTATTAGGAAACACATCATCAATAAAAATATTAATATTTACTATGTCGATTCAAATGATCCTAACAGCAATCTCAATGATTCAAGCATATGTATTTGCAACTCTCGTAACACTTTACTCTAGAGAAGTACCTTATGAAAAAAAATCATCCATTTCACATAGTTACAAAAAGACCTTGACCAATTATTTTATCAATAAATGTAATAATGATACAAACAGGAACTGTTAAATGAACTCAGACAAAAGAATATGAACTAATAACAATAGGTATGACTTTATCAACAATATCCATAATAATATGATGACGAGATGTTACCCGAGAAGCAACATTCCAAGGAAATCACACAAATAAAGTAAAATCATTAATAAAAATAGGAATAATCATATTTATTATCTCAGAAATAATATTTTTCATATCATTCTTCTGAATATTCTTCCACTCAAGACTAGCGCCGTCAATTGAAATTGGAATAAATTGACCACCAAAATCTATTAAACCCTTTAACCCAATAGAAATCCCACTCTTAAATACAATTATCCTAATTTCATCAAGAATTACAGTAACATGAGCACATCACAGAATCTTATCAAACAAATTATCAATATCAAATAAATCACTAATATTAACAATCTTACTAGGATTATACTTCACAATTTTACAAAAATGAGAATATCAACAATCAACTTTCACAATAGCAGACTCAATTTATGGATCATCATTCTTTCTAACAGGATTTCACGGTATCCACATAGGAACAACATTCCTTGCAATCTCAATAATACGATGCATAAAAATACACTTTTCAGCTTGGGTTAGAAGCGGCAATCTGATACTGACATTTTGTAGATGTAATCTGATTATTCCTTTACCTATCAATTTATTGATGAGGAAAATAAAATTAAATCTTTTTAGTACAAAAAGTATAATTAGCCTCCAACTAATAGATTAAAAAAATTAAAAAGATAATCAAAATCGCCTTAACAGTAATATCCCTAAGTTCAATTATTATTATAATAATAATCAACACAATAGTAATTTCAAAAAAAAAAAATAAGACGAGATAAAAACTCACCATTCGAATGTGGATTTTCTAAAATATCATCAACACGAAAATCATTCTCTACGCACTTCTTTCTAGTTGCAACCATCTTCCTAATTGATATCGAAATCGCAATAATTATACCCATATTCTCTACAAAAATAGTAAACATAGACGAATGATTAATCTCTTCAACAATCACAATCACAATTCTGATTCTTGGTCTTATACACGAATGAAAAATAGGAATACTTGAATGAAGAAAATAAGGAGAATAGTTAAATATAATATTTACTTTGCAAATAAAAATTATTGAAATATCAATTTCTCTTAAATATAGTAAAGAAGTAAAATTACAATTAATTTTGACTTAATATTAAGGAGAACCCTCATACTCAAATTAACTGAAGCTAAAGTAGAAGCTATTCACTGTTAATGAAAAAATTGATAATATCCAGTTAAAAGAATAAAAAGAAAAGGAGCCGCTAACTACCTTTCAAGTGAAATCACTTTATTCTTATTTATATAGTTTAAAAAAAAAACAATACACTTTCAATGTATAAATAAATAAATTTTGTAAATGTCCAGAGAAAAGAGAAAGAGTAAAAAATATAAATTCCAACTGTCTAAGAGTAGAAAAGGCAATAATCTTCCTCAAATCATTTTCTAAACAAGCAGCAAACCCAGATAAAATCATAGTGATCAAAGAAAAAATCATCAAAAAATAAGTATTACAAAAATAAATAAAATAATTAAATAAACACCAGAAGTTACCAAAGTAGAAGAATGAACCAAAGAAGAAACAGGAGTAGGAGCTGCTATGGCTGAAGGCAACCAAACACAAAAAGGGAATTGAGCACTTTTAAAAGTGGCGAGTAAAACCAAATTAACAAAATCATCATTAAAAAAATAAATATAAAAAATATAATGAAAAGAACCAAAATTAATAAATAAACCAATACACAAAATTAAAAATACATCACCTACACGATTCATTAGCAAAGTAATAAGACCAGAGTGTAAAGAAATTCTATTTTGATAATAAATAAATAAACAATAAGAAACTAGTCCAAGACCATCTCAACCTAATAATAAACAAATAAAATCAGCTATTAAAATAAAAAAAACCATACTTAAAATAAATAATAGAACCGAATTAAGTTTAAATCACCTGTTATATAACCAAGACTATAAAATAAAACGCAACCTCTAATTAAAAACACAAAAGATATAAAAAAACAAGAAATTCAATAAAAAAAAAATTAAACTCGGAAAAGAATTAAAAAAAAAACAATCAGAAGAAAAAAAAAGAAGAGATTGTAAACAAAAAAACATAGCCTATTCTCAAAAGGATCTTTGATATCACAAACCAAAATTTTAAATTAAAATAAATAAGCAAAATAAAAAAAAAAAACAAATCAAATATTATATAAAAAATAGGAAAACAATGAAGAAGTAATACATAAAATTCACGAACACAACAAGAATTAATTAAAATTTTTCTTTAACTCAGCATGATTTATACCATGCTGAGTTAAAGAAAAAATTATTACTCTATAACAAGCAGAAAAAAATAAAATAAATTAAAAAAATAATTGAAAAAATCTTCATCTTAAAATAGAAATAATTAAGCAAATTTCAGAAAACAAATTTAAACTAGGACAAAATATATTTATAACACAAAATAAAAATCAAAAAACTAAGTGAAGGTAAATAATTTAGTAACCCCTTAACAAGAAAAAATCTTCGTCTTCCCAATCGATCATAAATAACCCCAATCAAAAAAAAAGTCCTGAAGAGACAAAAGCATGAGCAACCATAAAAGACAATGAACCAATAAATCCCAGACCAGTTATAGTGAATAAGCGCCACAAATAACCAAGCTTATATGACAAACAGAAGAGTACGCAACAAGAACTTTTAAATCTCTTTGAATTATTCAAAATATTCTAACAAAAAAGCAACCAAATAAACAAATACTAACCATAATCAAATAATAAATATAACCTAAATGAACAAATCCATACCCCCCAACTTTAATATTACACCAGCTAAAATTATAGAACCTGAAGTAGGGGCCTCTACGTGAGTCCTGGGCAACCATAAATGAAACCCAAATAAGGGAAACCTAATCAAAAAATAAAATAAAATAAACATCAAATAATGATTAAAATAACATAAAAAATATGGTAATTAAAATAACCATAAAAAACTATTTAAATAAAAAATTCTAAACAAAAAAGGAAAAGAACCAAAAAGAGTATAAAAAATTTAAAAAATCCTGCTCTTAACCGCTCAGGCTGATAGCCTCAGCCAAAAAAAAATCAAAATAATAATGTAAATAGACAGATAACAAAACAATAATAAAAATTCAGATACTTAAACAACAAAAAATATATGATACCCTATCAATTATAAAAAAATAAGAAATAGAAATAAAAAAGTCTACCAAATAAATAAACCAATTATTTAAAATACAAAAAAGGATTAAAGAAAAAATAAAAAATAAATTTTAACATAAAGTCAATCTATATAAGTAATCTCTTCTAGAATTACGAATTTAAAAAAAACAATAAAGAAAGCCCTAAAACACCATCTCACAGACCCCAAACACCAAATAGATAATCAAAAAATAATCAAAATCAAAATAACCCATAAATCCAAAAATAAAAAAAAAGATTAGAGTAGTAAATATTCAAGACCTAAAAGACATAAAAGAAAATGCCTACGAACAAACAAAAACATGATTAATCTAAAAAAATAAATAATTATCATAAGTAAAAGTTTAAGATAGTTAAAAAAAAAAACAATGATCTTGTAAATCATAATTTAAAAAAAAATTATCTATACAAAATCAGTAAAGAAAAAATCATCTTTAGTGTCCAAAACTAATATTTTATATTAAAATACTTACTGAATTTTCACAAAATACATAATTTTATCTAATATTATTTTATTCCCAATATTAAAACACCCTATGTCACTAGGATCAATATTAATTTTCCAAACAGCCCTAATGTGTAGAAATCATTCAACTATAATAAAATCATCATGATACCTTTACATCATATTTTTAACAACAGTAGGAGGAGGACTAATAATCATATTTATATACATATAAATAAAAAAATACAAGAATTTTATTTAAAACAAGGAATAATGATGTTCCATTTGCATGAATATTCCGAATTATTCATCTATAATTTACTTCTCGTATAATGTGTACAATTCTTTTAAAAGCTTTGTCAATTCTTGGATGCATGGCTAGAAATAATCCTGAAATAATTTGAATTATTTGTTTTTTATTTATTTGTTGTTTTTATTTAATTCTTGTACATACAAGAATTGCATCAAATGAAAAATTTAAGCCAAGAATAAAAATCTTTTCAATTTGACTAATATCAATACTAACAACAATAATAGTAAGCAAACTAGACCCAGCCATTGAAACAGTTATTAAATTAAATGAAACAAAGGAAATAATAACCGAATTAACTGAAGAAAAGTCAACAAGATTTTTTTTTAATAATAATTTAATTATTATTTATTATAATTTTATAATAATTTTTAATTATTACAATAATCTCAGTAAATAATATCGTGAGAACATTTGAAGGACCATTAAAAAAAACTTATGTTTAAACCAGTACGAAAATCAAGACCAATAAATTCCTTTTTAATTGATTTACCAAGACCATCAAATATCTCATTATGATGAAATTTTGGATCACTACTAGGAATATGCTTAATAATTCAAATTATTTCAGGATTATTTCTAGCCATGCATCCAAGAATTGACAAAGCTTTTAAAAGAATTGTACACATTATACGAGAAGTAAATTATAGATGAATAATTCGGAATATTCATGCAAATGGAACATCATTATTCTTTGTTTTAATCTTCATACATACAGGATGAGGAATATACTATGGATCATTTAAGTTAAAAAAAACGTGAATATCCGGATCAATAATTCTTTTAACATTAATAGCAACTGCATTTATAGGATACCATGAGGACAAATATCATTTTGAGGAGCAACAGTAATTACAAACTTAATCTCAGCAATTCCTTACATAGGAGAAATAATAGTACAATGAGTATGAGGAGGATTTGCAGTCGATAACCCTACACTAAACTGATTTTTTACATTTCACTTCATTATACCCTTTATCCTATCAATAATAGTAATATTGCATTTAATATTTCTACACGAATCAGGATCCTCAAACCCATTGGGTATAAAAAACAATATTGATAAAATTCCATTCCATCCTTATTTTACAACTAAAGATATCATAGGAATAGTAAACAATAATTTTTATAATAATAATTGATATAATTAGGGCTACTACTCCTCCCAATATTGGAATAGATCATAAAATTGCATATGCGAAAAGGAAATATCATTCAGGTTGAATATGAGGAGGTGTACTAAGGGGGTTGGCTGGTGTAAAGTTTTCTGGGTCTATAGTAAGGAATGGATTTATATTGCACCAGCCAACCCCCTTAGTACACCCCCCATATTCAACCTGAATGATATTTCCTTTTCGCATACGCAATTTTACGATCTATTCCAAGAAAATTGGGAGGAGTAGAATTCCAAACAAGATCGTTTTACCCAATAAATAAAATCATATTTTGAACAATAATTAACACATTTATTCTACTTACATGAATTGGAGCTCAACCAGTAGAAGAACCATATATTGTTACAGGACAAATCCTAACCACAATTTATTTTTCATTTTTTATTATTAATCCACTAACCACAAAACTATGAGACAAAATATTTATTCTGACAACGTACAGAATTGTTTTGACATAAAAAACACCAAAATTAGGACTCAAAACTGGAACTTATTGGTTGAAGAAGCTATCATGGAAGTTGCTAAATTGTATTCAATAAAAAATATAGTTTGATTCTAAAAGAAAAAAATAGTCATTTTGTGTATTAAAATTTATTTAATATACCCATAGAAAAATAAAACAGAAATAGTATTTACATACTTAATGTTTTCCTTGGAAAAATTAAGTTTATCAGGAAAAAATTTAAAATAAAAATTCCTGAACTGTTTTACTTCTCATCTGTTTCTGTTAATAAAATAAAATGTAAAGTCAAACAAGTATGACTATGCTTGTATAGTTTTAGCTCAGACTTGATAATAAAAGTAACTTAATTTTTGCAATCTGTTTCAGATTAAGTATTTGTTTATTTATCAATAAAAAAAATTAAAATGCACAATCGGGCTAGACAGAATTTGATAACTGTTCCACCACCACCAGCTAGATTTACGATGGATGAGTGGCATTTGAATAATACCCAACAATATCGCATAAGTGAAGATCAGCGCCAATTAGCAGAACGTATTATTAATGAATCTGAACGTATAATTGATGAAACTAATAATATTGTTAATAAAAATAAAAAAGAAGTTGATCATCATATTGAAATTAAAATTCATGACATTAATTTTTGTAAAAACCAACTTGAATTTCAGAAAAAAGAATTAGATCTAGAAATTGAAGCTCTTAAAACATATAAAGAAAGAATAGAAGATGCACAACAATCTTTGCAAACAAATGCTGAAAATATATGTAAAAAATGCCTAATTTTAAGGTTTGTCTCATATCTTGTTATATTAAGTAAAAAAAAAATTTTCTTGTCTAGATAAGAAAAAAGATTATTAAAATAAGTTTGTATGTAGTGAAAAAGATACTGCTACAGAGAAATCGATGAGTTTGCTTTTCTTGAAGGTTATGTATGACATCTTTGTAAAGAGGGCAGGAACAAGTGTCAAAAGGTACATCAGCCATGTAGCATACTGTGCACTCCCCAAATCTGACTTTGTGTCTAATAAGTTATAATATTTCCACTCAGAAAACACCCAGGAAACACGCTCCAAAGGTTTGGAAACATTTCCACTCAACAGCCTCTCATTGTAGAAAGCTATGTTCAAATTTTCTGGCATTTGATGACAGATAGTACTACCTTAGAAAAAACCATATCACAAAGGTATAGACATGAAAAATTACTTCCTACAGCATATCTTTTCCAGTTAGATCATGTAGTCAAGAGGTTTAAGTCTGTAAATTGCAATTTTTCCCAGACTCTGTTCAGGTTATTAATCAACCTATAGAGTGTTCATGGTAATAGACAGATTTGCTATGGTTCTGGTCAGAGCTGAATTAATGAGACTTTTAATGAGGTTTTTACAGAGAAAGGGCTTATTTTTTATTTCAATATCCTCTGTATTCAATGTCCTGTCATTCAAAGTGACTAATCTTCACAGCCCTTTTTGATTAAGCTTCTATTCTCATTTGCACTCCTTATTTCTTCATTTTTCACTGTCTGTCAATTTAATATTTTCCAGTCTCCAACATGCTCACATTTAAAATCAAACAGCCTTTCTTTTGCCTTTTTTTCTTTGTGTACATGTTTTGGACCTGTACAGAAGCACTTTACAAATATAATAATACTTTACTTTTTTTCAAATTGAATTCAACCTTCAACCAGTTTAACATAGACATTTTTTTATTATTTTGGTGCTTCCTCAGCTATTGCTGTACTAATCTTTATTTCATTTTAATTTTTGGAATATCCTGTTAACATCCTATCATACTGTTTTAATACTTCAGTCTTCCTTTTTTTGTGTATACTGGTTGGCTTCCCTCTGTTGTGTATACCTGTGTTGGCTTAGTGTCCATACCTTCATTAATTTTTTTTTCATAACATTCATTTTCTCTCCATTTTGACTTGATGTCTTCTAATTTTAAATCATTTGATATAAGAATAATAATAAATGAATCGACAAAAGCAAACATTAAACAAAATTTTTGAAAGCATTGTTTCTGTAGTATCTATCCTCTGTTTTAATCTGTAAGTCACATAGATATTAAAAGGCGTTTTTAATTTATGCAGTGTTTTTTTAATATTTGTTTTTTTATAATGACCCAAACACTAAACTAAAAATATATGTTGTACAAATTGAAGATGATAAATAACCTACGTTTCTACTTTGGGAATTCAATTTTTATTATATATTTTCATGAATATATATTGTATATTCCATACCTAAGACAAGCTACTGCAGTAAAAGTAACTATTTTATATTATTGCAGAATTTTACATATTTGCATGATATATTATTTTTATAAATAAAGTATTTGTAACTTTTGTAAATAATTTGAACAACTTTGGTTCAACACAATGTTTTGTATCAATAAATAATAAATGAATTATCCTTTTTACTATTCATAGATTTCAGTTCATAGATTGAATACAGGTTAAAATTGTTAGATCTGACAGTGCGTTTTTTTTATTTTTTTTTATTAAGTTTCTGTAATATAATTTTTATGTAAATAATTTTAGTATTCAGTGACTTAGGCATGAAGCAATAATTTTTTAACAGCCAGGAATCAAAAGAAAAAATGAGCTAAAACATTTTACTTTTTAAAGTTTAATCAATTATTATGTAGGGATTTTATGTTGTAAACTTATTATTATTTGTGTTAATACATTGATCAGAAAATAAATTAGTAAAAATAAAACATATACTGATGGAGAGGAGATAAAAAAGTGTGTGTTCCTCTCACACTTTCTGTTGGCAATGCTCTTGAGTCAAGTGAAATATTTATATTTGAAATTATTTTGTGTTTTTTTTTATCTGTTAATGTGTATTTTATAATAGTTTTTATCATAGAAATGTTTTATATATTTTGATTTTTTTTATAATAGAGAAGGACGTCTTGGAATTGATCTTTGTTGTGATATAGTTGAAATTGAATTAAAAAAAGAATTTGAAGTCATTGATGGAGCTAGAAGTTTATTATCACGATGTTTAGAACAAGTTAAGGAACAAATTCGACGAACACGAGCAATGATTTATACACTCGTTAGAGACCTTGAAGATAAAACTAATGTGCTTGTTATTGATAAGCATAATGCATCTTTGAAAGAGACAAGCTTAAATTTGTCTATGTATCAAGGAATTGCATCACTTAATCCTGCGTATGTATTCTCTACTTCAATACATTTTTAGAAAACTATTTAAAATTTTTTTCCCTTTGTACAAATATAATGGAATGCTTTCAACAAGGGCTTATGTTAAATAACTTACAGTATGTATAGATGTAATGTAAGTAGGGACCAAGTGATCAGTGTTAATTAATTTTTCAAGAATCAAGCTATTCTTGTCTTTTTAGATCTGCACTATACTATCTTCTGTTTCGTACAGTTATATCAAATCATTCCATTAATACTGGATTAGGTGGTTTAATTGTTAAAAAATTTCACAGGATGGAGTACAATCTTTTCTTGCAAAATCATTTCCATATGAAAAAAGATTTATATATAGAGATGACATTCCATTTAAAGGTGCTAACCAACATGCAGCAAGTAATAACATTATATAAACAAGAGATTTCTCAGAACTTATCAATGTAGATGGTAATTCAAGTGTCATTGTCTTATCTCAGCCTGGTTGTGCTTTTAATATAATTTCACGTTTCAGTTTATTAAAGAAATGTCCTGAATTATATTATTTATGAATCTAGAGTTAATATCGATTCATAAATTATTACTAATATTATAGAAAAATGACCTACATTACTTAGACGCTCAATTAAGGAAATCTATTGCTATGAATTTAAGCCAAAGTTGCAATGTTTATGTAAATTGCAAAAATCAAGAAGGAATTTACCTATGAAACAGATTTTCAGAGATTTTAGCAAATGTCTATGTAGAGGCTTGTAAGTTCAACAAGTTCACACTTTGAATACATCTCAGTTGTCTAGAATAGAGGTACAGAAGCTCCATTCTAGCAATCATACAATGCAAATTTGTCTGGTTATTAAGTTTCTACATGCTGTAGTTACATATGTCTGATTCAGTAAGTTCATAATTGAAGTAAATACATGTAGATAATAGAAAATCAACCACTCATTTATTATTCTTTTCATCTTTAGCTTTATCAATGCTTGAATGTATTTAATTGGCATTATCGTCTTTTTCCTGTTGGGAATATTTTAGGTTCCTACAGGTGAAAACTTTTAATCTTTGTTTTAATTAATTGATTTTATAACAATTTAACATTTTTGAAATAAGTATGTGAGTCATGCTATGATAACATGTCACATAAAGATAATTTTTATGTAATTGGAAAAGACTGGAAGAATAATGTCATATTTTAAAATTGAAATGAAATGAATAAGAAAAAATTATTTGATTAAAGAGCTTATGAGTAAATACTTTTTTTTGGTTAGGTTAGAGTTTTTAGTTTTTATTTCTGATTCCTGCTAAGTCTTATCAGCTTCATGCTGAGTGATCAATCATTTTTATTAGTTTAATTCCATTGTTCAATTCTTTCAATACACAAAAGCTTTTCATCTGTTCTGATGCACCTGCCCTTACATTCTCTTAATAAATTTCTGGGCTATGTATAGACATAGCCCAGATATCTATATAGATATCTATATAGATAGATGGATAGTCAGCCACCACCAAGGAAGTAAAGAATTATAAAATTTATTTTACTAGTTATTTCATCTAACTTAAACTTCATCTTCATAATTATTTTCTAGTTAAAAAAAAAAATATATATATATATATAAAGTTTTATTTCATATTAATGTTTACCTTTTTTCAGTAATGAATTAACTTCATTTCAGTTCAGTTTTATTATAGAATGGTTTTCTATTCATGTGAAATACTAGGGTCATTCAGAAAGTTCCTAGCCTGACACAGAAATGGCACAAGTATGACCAAATGAATACAATATTTGTCAAGTATGATCATTAAGATGGCATGCTGTGAAGTTCAGGTGCATATGTTTAGTTGCTTGTTGTGGCAACCCACCGGATTGGTATAGTGGTGAACACGTCTTCCCAAATCAGCTGATTTGGAAGTCGAGAGTTCCAGCGTTCAAATCCTAGTAAAACCAGTTATTTTTACACGGATTTAAACACTAGATCGTGGATACCGGTGTTCTTTGGTGGTTGGGTTTCAATTAACCACACATCTCAGGGATGGTCGAACTGAGAATGTACAAGACTACACTTCATTTATACTCATACATATCATCCTCATTCATCCTCTGAAGTATTATCTAAACGGTAGTTACCGGAGGCTAAACAGGAAAAAGAGAAAAGAAAGAAAGGTTGCTTGTTGTGGCAATTGAGTTTTGACGTTTCCTGAAAAATGGATAGAATTAATGTTCAAGCTGTTATAAAGTACTTTGTTTTAAAGTGGTTTAACTATGATGGTCATACAAAAAGAGTTAGATACCACTTCAAAGTTTTGTTTGTTTACTATTGTAAAAAAAGTGGGCTGCTGAATTTAAATGTGTTCATAATATCCATTCAAGATTAGACCCATATTCCTCTGTACCAATATATTGCATTTTTTATAATCAGAAACCAACGTGAACAACCCAAGTACAGAATTACAAAGTAAATGTAATGATACCTTTTTTTTTCTTTTCTTTATTCCAGTAGCACTTTCTTGGGATCACACATCATAAGTTGTATATAAATTATACAAAATTACATATCAAACATAACAATTTTTTTTACAATAAAAATTAAAATTACACAAAACATAAAGTTCTTCATGTTTTGTGTAATTTTACTATTTAAATCATTTAATTTTTATTCTAAAAAAAAAAATTGTTAAGTTTGATATGTAATTTTGTATAATTTATATACAACTTATGATGTGGTATCCCTTGAAAGTGCTATTGGAATAAATAAAAAATAAGGTAAGTGTCATTTCACTTACTTTGTAATTTTGTACTTGGGTTGTTCAAGTTGGTTTTTGATTATAAAAAATACAATATATGTATATATATATATATGATTCACATGATTTTAAGAGAAAGTACTCTTTCACCACAACAATGTGCCTGTGTACACACCTCTGGTTGTTGCTGCATAATTCTGGACTTGGTTCTCAGCAATTATTTCCTCTTCCTAACCCTGTTGAAATGTCACATTGGAGAAACATTCACTTAAAATGATGAGGTTAAAGTTGAGATACTACTTATTTTGCAAAATTGGAAAAATCACATTATACTGAGGTATTACAAATTTGGAAAATTGTTGATCTGAATGTATCGAATTTCAAGGTGACTACGTTAAAATATAAAAAAGTGTGTTTTTTTATCAAGAACTTTCTTAACTTTCTTTCATATTTCTACTGCACATAAGTAAAACTTTAGGAGGAAGAAACTGGATGTAGCTGTAAATGGTTTGTCAGTCAATTTGATTATGTGATCATTAGACTACATAATCAAATAGAAAATACCATTTCATAGATGAAAAATTTTAATTTGTTTTTGGGTAAATTTATTCACACAGAGTCAACTTTTTTTACTAACATTAACTAATATTTTTTAGTGTATTGTAATCACAAAAATCAAATGTTTTATTGACAAGTTTTTACATTATTCACATGTAATACTAAAATTCTATTTACGTAAGAGTAAGTACCCTTTTCAGTAACACAGTCATCTTCAGTTTAAATCAATTTCTTTTTTAAAGTGTAATATACATATAGAAGAATACACACATCCTTATGTTACAGAGATATAACAAAAGAAGAATGGCGTGCTTTTTCACAACAAAACATTGATGATGCTGTTAAAGAACTTGTGGCTGGGCGACCATTACGTTCATATATTGATATGTTATTATTGCAGGTAATTGAAGATTTATTGAAACAATATAATATTGTCAATGAAGCTTTTAAAGAAAGAATTGAAGAGTATAAAGAATCAAAAGGAAAATTAGAAAAACAACATTTTGAAGTGAGTTATTAGATTTTAATATTATTATTAATATACTTGTAATAATATATAATGCATAAGAGTATATTGTATAATATATTTGTATTTGTTGTTTATTTAGTTTTATTACTATAAATTTATCACATGAACTAATTCTGGTTTTCACAATTGTAAAACATAGAACCATAAAAGAAGTTTCAAATTTTTTTTTCGAACTGGCATCAGTGTCAGTCAGAAAGTACTGATAAAGTGGCTTATTCATGAAAATTAAATTTTTTAGAACCCGTATGTCAGCATAAATTTCTAATCATAAAATTATGTTAAATTACATCTTCATATTAAAATTCATATCTCTTAATTTTATCTTTAATTAACTTCAAAAAAGGGGTTCTCAATTCAAGCCCAATTTTTTATTTTGTTAAGTTCAAGCTTTATTCTTCATCAGATGGACTAATTCTGATAATTTCTGTTTGGTTTTGTATGAAAGATTCACTGGTGGTTCTGTTCTAAGTTTTTCTAAATAACTTAAGTGGATGATTTTGTAAACAAAATATTCCAATCTACAAGATAAACGCATATTTTTTATATGCATGATTTGAAGAACATGATTTGAATGATTTTTGTCATTATTGGATATTACTGCATTAATATCATGTAGTCTGATGTCATTCTCTTATTTAAAATATTTTCACATGAGAATTCATTTAATAATCAATGACTATATTCTGGAATTACAGAGACCCTTAGTTTATACTCATTAGCAGTTTAATTTATAATGATTCTCATAATTGCTTAATCTATTTTTATTAAGACACAGATTTCTTGCTTATATCCATATAGGCAGAATTGTTTCTTATGGGTAACATTATTCTGAATAAAAATAATAAAATATGAAATAAAATAAACTATTTTAATAAACAATACTAATTTCAAACATTTTTCTAAAAACAACATATAAATAAATAAATTTATAAATAATAAATAAACATATAAATAAATTTAAACCCATATAATATGGGATAAATTTGAACCTACATACAAAACTAACAACCACATAATAAAATATTTAAAAAACAATAAAATTATTGATTTATACAATTTATGTGGGGTTTATAAGATAGTGTAATGATTGTGAGGATAGGTAAAACCAACAGATCATTTAAGCCAGATTTTATGAACATTTTAGGCATTATAAAAACAAAAAATTGGGCTTTTCTAATGTTGCGGATCACCTTATAAACAATAAACATTCCATTACTGATGTTAAAGTAGTTTAGAGATATTAGAAATTAAAAAAAGGAGGCATAAATAAAAATCTAGATATTTTGGAAAAATATAATATATATATATATATAAACAAAGATTTAACTGGATTAACATAGACAGATTTTGAAGGAGACACTCACAAAAGCTCCAATAGATAGCACTTTCATAGATATTTCATAAGTCATTTATTTAAATAATTCAGTACTGCAGTATTTGGGTGGCCACATACATGTTTAAATGTTTGTTTTTATTTTGTTTTTGATATATTTTATTTAATGACTTCATATACTATTGTATATGATCGCAATTTTAATCGTTTAATATATTATATAATATATAAATATCACACAACTGCTGATGCAGGATTCTGTGAAAGTACTTTCGTGAAAAATGATAAATATACAGAGTGATTCAAAGAAACAGGAAATTTTGAAAGTTGTGTTGGTAGCCGTGGGTGATTGGTACCACATAAATGGCGCCAGCCTCTCTAACCTAACCTGCCATTTAGTTGTCATGGATACTTGGAGTGGTGCGCAATGTGCATTTGCTATCAAAGTGTTTTACAAAAAAATGACAGTGTGGAGGGAGCGCGTAGAGAATTTCGCCTTCATTTTAATCTGGGACGGCACGACCATGTTCCATCAGCACATTCAATTAAAACATGGATATCTAATTTTGAGGAAACTGGTTCAGCAATGAAAAAGAAACCTCCAGGACGTGAGGGAACCGTCCGTACACCACAGAATGTTCAAGCTTTACAAGATGCTGTCACTCATCGGTCAATCCGTCGTCTCTCAGCATCTTTACAATTGCATAGTTCAAGTGTTCGAAGAATGTTAGTGAAGGACTTGCAATTCCATCCATACTAGTTGCAGATTGTCCATGAACTGAAACCAAACGATACAGTTGTGCTAGCACAATTCTGTAATGTAATGCTTCAGAAGATAAATGATAATGAAGAGTTTGTTCACGAACTGTGGATGTGAACGAAGCGCATTCCCACCTCAGTGGATTTGTTAACAAGCAAAATTTCAGATACTGGGCACAAGAAAATCCTACGCAGCTACACCAGCGTCCGTTGCACAGCCAGAAAGTGACCGTGTGGTGTGCTATGTCATCTTATGATGTTATAGGCCCTTATTTTTTTGAGGATGACAACGGTCTTGTGATTACAGTGACGTCGGCTCGTTACGTAGCCATGCTTGAAACCTTTGTTGTGGAACAACAAAAGAGATTTCCACCAATTCTTAACACAGCCTGGTTTCAACAAGATGGAGCAACGTCACATACTGCACGAATATCAATGGCAGCTGTATGCTGATTGTTTGGACAACGTGTCATTTCACGAAATGGTGACATTAGATGGCCTCCCAGATCGCTTGATCTCTCAGCTTGCGATTACTTTTTGTGGGGTCACCTTAAAAGCAAAGTGTTCCACAGTAGACCTGCTACAACGGAAGAATTGAAGGCAAAGATCCGAGAAGCAATTGCGGAAATTCCAGTTGAGATGAGATGTTACGTCAAACCATGAACAATTTAACAAAGAGACTTCGTGAGTGTTTACGTAGAAGAGGAGGTCACCTCCAAGATGTAATCTTAAAAAAATAAACTAAAATGTATGTATCCTAAAATGGCAACATTTGTACAATTACATGAAATAAAATTCATTTTCTACAAAAAGTTAAAATTTCCCATTTCTTTGAATCACCTGTACAAATAAGGTAATAGTTGTCTTATATCTGTACTTGGGTAGATTAAGTTGAATTTTATGTATATAATATATTATATGAAATATAAACCACCAAAACACAGTAATTAGATAAGTTAAACTTACCATATTAATTTCCAATAACTAGTTCTCGCAACACAATTAGGTATGACCAACGTAACAGCCTTTGTGATTCCATTCAAGCGTAATTTGTTAATGTTCATTTGATTTAGGCCCAGAGGTGAAAGTCTCAAGACATACTAAAGATTTAACGTCCACAATGGAAGTGGCTGTGCCTCCTACCCATTCGTGCTAAATAAATCCAGGAACATGCATTGTTGTCTTACTGTGGTGAAACACATAATAATTATTGCATACTGTACAATTCCTACATTTGTGACATTACAATAGGTTTTAAAAAGAAAAATCAAATACTTGTATCAAGTGTGTAGGCACACCATATGTTTATTTTGAGGCAGTCATGTTTGCACCCATAAAAGCATATACTCTTCCATTAGTCCACATTCTGATGATATTTAAGTGAATGTGAGATTATTTATAGGCTCATCATTGAACACTACCTTGCTTAAAATTCTATCCTTATCTGTCTCGTCATTCACACAAAAAATCGTCTGTCTCATTCTTCACAGTAAAAGGACATCTTTTGGGGTTATTACTTGGTCAGAATAAAATTTCTAACTTGTGAAATGGAAATATTTTTCAACAACGGATGACATTGCCAAGTATGCTTTACATTTACTAGTTCCCATCAGTGAATATTATTCTCATTCAGTAAGTCTTGATTAAAAACCAAGTGAACATGTGCATAATAATCATAGTTGTATTATGTAATAGTAAATTATTTTTAAAGAATATGTTTTAAGGATGCTTAATTTTGAAAATTCTAAAATTGCTATATCTAAATACTGAAAGTAATTCTCATGAATTAGATAATTAATATAAAAACAGTACAAACAGAGTGTAATCTTAGGCAATATATTCAAATATCAAAAGAAGGATGCAAGTCAAGCAAAGATAAGAAAGTGCTAAGAGAGTTTTCATGGCATCCATACAAATTTTTTTTCTCATTTATAAATTTAAAGTTCCTGAATAAATGGCACAATATAAGAAAGGGGCAATATTTTAATTTATTAGTCTATGTAAGGTATAATTTATAATAATATTAAAGTCTTAGTTTGATAAATATTTAAAGAGAAGTATAGAGGGTTACAGATTTTAGTTATTGCTTGAAATGTCTTAAGGTTAAATAAATAAAAATTTTAAATGTTTTTAATGCAATTTCTACATGTGAGATGATGCCAAATATGTTTAATTTAAAAGTAATTTTTTGATGGGATAGGCAAGACTTCCTGACAAAGTTGAGAAGTCTGCAACTCATTGTCATATTTTTTAAAATTGTTGTGTACCCAATATCATTAATACAAATATGAGTATTTAACAGCTATTTCATGAAAATCAGTGGAAACTTCCTGGAACTACAGGAAACAAGAATAATACCCAAATACATTACTTTCAGTCAGAAAGAAAAACAGTAACCAAGATTTTTTATAAATAGAATTTTTTTCCAGATTGTAAAGCAAGCTAATGAAATGATACGTAACATAACTCAACTTGAGAAAGCAATTGCTGAAAAGGAAGGTTTTATGGCGCTAGCTCATACAAGACTTGGTAATAGAAGTCAACGTCCTGGTGCTGAATTATGCAGGTATAATTAAATGCAGTTTTATGTTATAAAAGAAAATTTTTTTGCTTAAATTAATAAGCTACACACAGTTATATTAATAATCAGATAATACTTGCAATGTAATTCAAAAGAATTTTCATGAATAAAATAAATAAACTTTATTAAAAACTGAATTATTTGTAACAATAATGCAGATACTGCATGTTAATTGTAATTTTTGGTGTTGTTTTCCAAGATGATCAATGAAAATTATTTTTAAATATAAACTTTGAAATGACAAAACATTTTTAAAAACATTGTTAGTCATTTTTGAGACTAGTGTGCTGATGTTCTTACTAGTTTTCATTGGCAATTTGTATTTATAAATTAGTTATACTAAGAATATATTAGAGTGATGAAAGGTGTCCCACAGTTTGGAACAGGCTTTTTGGTCAGCCTCAAAATCATAAATTCCGTACAAGAATTCAAGTCGCAATCCACAAGAATTTCAACACTCGCCTTAAAAGCATCTAAACACCATAATAAAAGCCTACGCCCCCACTAATAATAAAAATAAATCTCCAAATGACCTTAATGAAACAGAAAATTTCTGGGACATACTTGACCAGATCATAAATAACATCCCTAAAAATCAGATTAAACAACTATTCAGAGACTTCAATGCTTAACTAGGCAGAGAAAAAAGATACCATATCATTATTGGAAAATGGCCTGCCCAAAAGAGAAAATGAAAACGAACAGTTGAAATCCACATATTTCAAGACGAAACCTCAGAAACTCAGAAAGGAGAATGGCAACTAGATCATGTGTTCATAAACAAACACCACTACAAACAGATCTACAACATAAAAGTCCTCTGAGAAGTAGACAGACTCAGATCATTATGTAGTAAAAATTAAAATTAAATTAACTCTCAAAAGGAAAGAGCAAAACCAAGCCCCTAAACTAAAAGAAAAAAGACCCTACCCAACTAATCAAGAATAAAAATTACCAAAAAGCAACCAAAAAAATTACTACTATGGATAAACTCAAAGGCTTAGTGAACAACCTTAAATTTCAGAAGAAGTGGCACCAATAAAACCCTGTAAAAAACATCTAATGGTGGAACAGCAAATGCAACAACAGTCACATTCATATCAGTGGAACAGAGACATCAAGCACTGCTATTACTATTACACCAATCCCAAAAATCACAAACATCTTTCTAAAATTTAATAAAACAAAGAAAAGAAATCACTTGAACCCTAAAGAAAATCAGCAGACAACACCATAAAGAAATCAATATGCTGAAATCAATAGAAGAAGAATTCAACAAAACACAGCCAGGAGAGTGCCACAAAACCTTCAAAAAACAACTCCAAAAATATGAACTCCCAACCCTACTAATGAAGTATGTAAACCATAATCTAGCCAATAACAATAAAGACAATGTGGAAATCCTAGCTAAATATTTCAAGAAACTGCTAAATTGTGAAGAACCACCAGAACTAAACTTTGACATCAGCACCCCAATAACAACACCGCCGGAAAACATCAACTCTCCTATAAAAAAGAAATCTACCAAGCACTGGGTGAGATAAAGAATTACAAAGTAGCGAGAAAAGATCAGACCTTTGTAGAGATTTGGAAAATCTGCAGGAAGTCCAGCAAAAATCGCCCTTCATCAACAGCCTGTCAACATCTGGAATCTGGATCAAAGAAGAACTACCAGAACCTTGGATGACAGACCTTATCCACCTGCTACACAAAAAAGCGGACAAAACAGATCCTAACAACTACAGAGGAATCTCACTCCTAGACACAACATACAAAATTCTTTCAAGACTCATACTTAACAGGATCGGTTTACAACTCAAGAAAGAACCAGGAGAATACCAAGGAGGAGCTGCCCAGTCCAGATCATGAGTCTCAAGCTAATAATGACTTAACGGAAAAAGAAACAGAGACGTGGTGATAGTGTTTGTAGACTAGACTTCAAGAAAGCGCCAAATTGCATCCATTGAGAATCCCTACTAAAAATTTGGAAATGGCTCTGGGAATGGTAATGAGGGAATGGCTCAAAAGCTGCTCCCCAAAAATAAAAATAAGCCAAAAACTCAAAACAAACTGTTTTGGTTTTGCTGACGACTTGGCACTACCAGCAAATGACATTGACAGAGCTAAAACACAGATACTAGAACTTCAAAATATTGCACATAAAATTGGCCTCAATATACCACTCAAAAAGGCTGAAATTATGCTCCAAAAACAAACACAACTAAAAGAAGTATACAAACAGTAATAAAGTCAACATAAATGAAAACACCTCAATCCAAACAAGAACAATTAAAATACAATAATATATTAAATATACTAACATATTTTAAATCCTAAATACCTTTTGACTACATTGTCTGAATTAAAAAACCATCGGCATTCACATTATCTGATACAGGATGAAAACTTCAGCATTGGTTGCTGAAAGTGGTCTTAAGGCCGACTGAAAATATTTTTAAGTTACTTATCTAAAAAAAATTTATTAAAAAACTTGGTTAGTTACAGATGTTATTACAGTTTTAAGCATTTTTAATTATACATTTTATAAGAATAAAACAACTAGTGTGCACTAGTAACTAGTATTACTCGTAGAGTTATAGAATTTAAAGTTGGCCAACAGAAACAGGTAATTACTTATTGATCTACAAAAACTGCCACTACTAATTGGTAAAAACTTTTGTTCATATGCTAAAAATCTTTGGTACTTTGTTTCAGGGATGAAGTTGATGCAAAGCTTGTTGAAGAAGTTAAGGAAATTAAAGATGTAGTTACAAACTTGCAACAAATGTTAGCAGAGGTATAAATAACATGTGTGTAAGTGAGTGTGCGTGTGTGTTTGCATGCATGCATGTGCACACACACAATATGCAAAAGATATATGAATAAGATCTTTCAATTTTTGTGGTTTTTCCAGTTTTACAACAATCACTGGTGTTTCGGCAGCTACCCACTGAATTCACATATAAAAGAGCAGAGAGCCATTGCCTCGATTTTTTTTATAACCGGGTGTGCATTGTTCATTTTTAAAAGCCTGAGTGTTTTCCAGAATAAACCTGTCTTGTTGCTATTGTATATTTGTGATTCCTTGTACCCTTCCTTGATAATTATTTGATGAAGTTTTACCCAAAATGGAGCTACACTTTCTTTGTCCGCACTTAAAGCTTCATCGTGCAATTTAACATTGCTAATTCCGTAGCAGTTTTGGACACACCAAGCCATCTGTAACTCGCCTTAAACTTTTCTGCTAATAAGTGTAAGCCACTCAGCAGCACGTTTTAGTTCAGCTACCCGAATTGGAACTCCTGCACATCTTTGCTGTAGATACCACTACAAACAGCATCTTCTAGATTCACATTTTCAGCTCAGTATTTAGATTTCGTGAATCCATTTTTACAAAAACAGCTTTTATTTTTCCCAGCTAGATTTTATACCTGAAATGGTACTTTTCCCATCCTGTATTGAGTCATTATACTTTTAGACGATGTTCTATGATCTAGGCTTTCAATAATTTCATGTTTTGGCTAAAGTAAGGACGACATGCTTTCTCCTGTCACACATTTTAAATAAAAAAATGAAACACATCTCAAAAGATACAGTCTTGAATATTGAAGATTTGTTCTTTATCACATGCAGTAAAATAGTAAACAAATAAGAATGTCAGTTTAAATCATTCGTTCTCAAAGTGGGCCCACAGAAAATTGGGGGTATTCAGGTGGTCTAGGAAGGTAATGGTTGATTAAAAAAAAATCTGATATGGACACCATGTGACTTCCTTGTACGCCTATTAAATTACATATACACATTTTTTGCTGCACTTCATTTAAACTTATTTCATTTGAAAGTGAGGTATGATCCTCCAATTCTTTAATAAAGTGGATAGTTACACAAGTGCTGAAATATTCGTGTTTATTAACATCAAATATTTATACAATTATTAATTCAACAATCTTACATGAGATATTAGGTTAGAGTAAAAGTAATTTTATTACTTGTATTACTAGATCAGTATTCATTTGAAAGTGAGGTATGATCCTCCAATTCTTTAATAAAGTGGATAGTTACACAATTGCTGAAATATTCGTGTTTATTTACATCAAATATTTATACAATTATTAATTCAACAATCTTACATGATATATTAGGATACAGTAAAAGTACTTTTATTACTTGTATTAATAGATCAGCAGTATTCTTATCTTCGTGAGAAGATAAGATATCTTTGCTGATTAACAAAAGTTTCAGATTGCTGATATGTTGTATAAATAAAAATTAATAATAATTAAACTATTCTGTTTAGTGAACTCCTGTGATTACAAATGTTAATTTCGACCTTACGGTGTAAAATATTCAGTTTTTGAAAAATCAAAAATGAAAAAGAAACAATCATACATGAAAAGAAAGATAACATGAAGAAATAAATCTCAAAAAAACAACAAGAAGATGAATATAAACAAGAAGGAAAGAATAAAACATTAAGAGAGGATGATGAATATAAAGAGAAAGAAAATTTGAAAACTAGAGAACATGTATGCAAATTATGATCAGAAAA
Organism: Lycorma delicatula; assembly: GCF_047948215.1. Classification (NCBI taxonomy): domain Eukaryota; kingdom Metazoa; phylum Arthropoda; class Insecta; order Hemiptera; family Fulgoridae; genus Lycorma; species Lycorma delicatula. Next base: position 167,997,894 of record NC_134458.1, read on the forward strand.
ATTATATCAAACCAAAGAACGATTAAATGATTGGCAACAAAAAACAAATAAATGAAATGATGATTAACTCTGACTTTGGGAAAATATTGTCTGACAATATCAGAGTAATGAACTAAAAGATAAGAATTTTTGCAATTTATTAAAGATCACATATGTATGCCTCAGTGTATATGTTGTTCTTGTGAGGGTCTATTTTTCAGTCACTCTGTAGTTAACTTTAACGAGGATAAAATTAAACTAGAAAATCCAAAAATAATGTTTCACCAACTCTATTACTTTTACATGCATATTTAAATAATGCTAGAAATAATTGCTGTTACTGTTTTTTAGAACGCATCTTAAAAACAGCAATTGCAATTATTATTTTTAACAGGTGGTAAGTTTAACAATTTTGGGGCACTTGAAAATCATGATTTTCAATCTGGGCGATGGGCGAAAAATTTTGAGAATCATTGTTTTAAATTAATAACCTGAACTACTAATCACACACCAGTAACATTACAACACATAACTATGTGAACTGTACACATATACAATACTGTTTGTACAGATACAGTATGTACGATATAGATAACAAAGCTTGTGCAAATTTTACACAGTACATAATATGACGTGTCATCAATATCATGGACAAGAGGTTACTGTTATCTGGTCTATAATGAACTTATGTTCAAACAAATTTGTCAAACAAAATTTTTTTTGACTTAGGTGCTTCAAAGTTTTGAGAAACAAAAAATTCTTCAAGGGTTTCATGGCTTTGTCAGTGATAAATTTTTATCAAGTATGGCATACAATACAATTTTTAAATAATAATGACTTAATTATGCAATATTTAGAGTACATTTGCAAAAATAATCAAAATGTTCAGTAAAAAAATTTGGTTTCAGTTTGACTCCTTTGATCAATATTAAATTATGCAGTATTAAATGTATAATGAGAAAAACAAACACAAAATTCTGAGTAAAAAATGGTGAGTCCTAGTTTACAGCCCCTTGACCAAATGATATCTCTGTCTTTAAAATTTTACTGTATTTAGAGGGGTCCTATTATTATTATTATCGTATTTAAGAATTCTTGATTCCTAAAAAATCAAAAAGAATGGTGAACAAATTATAATCCATTTGATGCCCTTGCTCAACAGCTACTTCTAAACATTTTTATTAATAGCTGCAACTTGAAAATCAGTTAAAAGTATTAAAAATTTATAAAAACTCAAAAAATTTGTTTATATTTAGGTTGAGTCCCACAGGAACCCTTTTTTTAAGAAGTTAACCATGATGTCTACATTAATAGTTGATAGTGGATTTTCAAAAAGTAAAATTTTAAAAATTGATATTTTAAGTGCATGTCTTACTGGTTTGATGCAACTCTCCAAGATTCCTTATCTAGTGCCAGTCGTTTCATTTCGGTATACCCCCTACATCCTACATGCTTAATTTGTTTTACATATGCAAAATGTTGCCTGCCTGTACAATTCTTCCCATATACCTTCCCATCCAATATTAAAACAACTATTCCAGCATGCCTTAAGATGTGGCCTATAAGTCTGTGTCTCTTCTTTTAGTTATATTTTTCCAAATGTTGCAACACCTCTCCATTTGTCACTTTATTTAACCATCTTATTTTAACATTCTCCTATAGCACCACATTTCAAAAGCTTCTAATTTTTTCTTCTCAGATACTCCAATTGTCCAAGTTTCACTTCCATGTAAAGCTACACTCCAAACATATACTTTCAAAAATGCTTTCCTGAAGTTTAAATTAATTTTTGATGTAAGCAAATTATATTTCTGATAGAAAGTCATTTTATACCACTTTTATTTTATATCACTCTTGCTTCATCCATGTTTATTTAGTAATTCTACTTCCCAAATAACAATTCTTCTACCTCCATAATCTCTTAATCTCATAATCTCTTCCTACTTTTATATTCAGTGGTCCATCTACTTTATTTGTACTACATTTCATTACTTTTGTTTTGTTCTTGTTTATTTTCATGTGGTAACTTGAACCCTATATTTTGCTTAACATTTTATTCCAGTCTATGTTACCCCTGCCTTTTCTAAGTCTATAAATGCCATTAATGTTTTGTTTTTCTTTTTTCTGCTATTAATGAGCACCTGTACGTTTCCTGAAGCCAAATTAGTCTTCTCCTAACATTTTTTCCACTCTCCTCTCAATTCTTCTGTACAGAATTTTACACAAAAATTTATTCTGTACAGAAAGTTTTTGTGCATGAGTAGTAAGCTAATTGTTCTGTATTCTTCACATGTATCTGCTCCTGCTTTCATTAGTATTATAACAATAACACTCTTTTTTATGTCTGATGGAACTTCCCCTTCATAAAGTTCACTTCTTCACCTGCACTGTGTAGTAATTCTGCGGGTATCCCGTCTATCCCAGGATCTTTTCTCCCATTCAAATCCTTTAATGTATTACATTCAGATCTCAGTACTGTATCTCCCTTTTCATCCTCTTCAACTTCCTCTTCTTCCTCTATAACACCTGTTTCTAGTTCATTTCCTCCGTATAACTCTTCAATATATTCCACCCACCGGCCTATCAACCTTTGCTTTCATATTATAAATCAGTAATCATATTATAAAGCTTCTCTAAATTCCACCAATTCATCTGGAACTTTTTCTTTAGGTCTTTAATAAACCCCAATCTTCATTTCATTATCACTAAATTATGGTTGATTTCTAGATTTTTGCTGAACCCCTCCGTATAACTCTTCAATATATTCCACCCACCTACCTATCAACCTTTTCTTTCATATTATAAATCAGTAATCATATTATAAAGCTTCTCTAAATTCCACCGATTCATCTGGCACTTTTTCTTTAGGTCTCTTTAATAAACCCCAATCATAATTTCATTATCACTAAATTATGGTTATTTCTAGATTTTTGCTGAACCATGATATAATCTATCTGATACCTTTTTATATATATTTTTCTATCATAATGTTTAAACTGGGTGTTGGCAATTACTAAATTATATTTCGTGCAAAACTCAATACTCAGTCCCCTCTTTCATTCCTTAAATTATATTTCGTGCAAAACTCAATACTCAGTCCCCTCTTTCATTCCTTTTTTCCAGCCCATATTCACCCACAATATTTCCTTTCTTGCCTTTTCCGATGCTTGCATTCCAATCTATTATTAAATTTTCATCACCTTTTATGCGTCTAATTGCTTTGTCAATTTCATCGTATACACTCTCTACCTCATCATTATCATGGGCACTTCTAGGCATCTAGATGTTAACAGTCGTTGTCGGCTTAGGTTTTGATTTTATCCTGATTACAATGATTCAATCGCTATGCTTTTTTAAATACTCTACTCTCTTCCCTATCTTCTTGTCCATTAGAAAACCTACTCCTGCCTGCCCTTTATACAACACTGAGTTAATTATTCTAAAATCACCTGACCAAAAGTCATTTTCCTCTTCCCACCGAACTTTGCTAATTCCTACTGCATCTACATTTAACCTACCCATTTCCCTCCTTAAATTTTCTAACATACCAACCTTTTTTAGGTTTCTAATATTCCACACTCCGACTCATAGATTGCTATCTTCTTAATTTTCTGGTGACCCCTTTCTTAGCAGTTCCCACTCAGAGATCCAAACATGGGACCAATTTATCTTTGGAATATTTCATCAAGGAAGTCACCTCCATCTTTGTTACATGAAAATGCAGAGAGCTACATTTTCTTGGAAAAGAAATAGCTGTAGTTTTCCATTTCTTTCAGCTGCGCAGTACTCAGAAGATTGGCTGTTTGTTGATATGCCCATTTAAGTCTTCCTGACCAATGCCCTTAAGATACAGAAAGAGCTGCTACCCTCTTTCAGGAATCATTCCTTATTCTGGCTCTCAACAGATACCACTCTGACACGGTTGCACCTTTGATCCAACCTTAATAGTTTTTTAAAAATAAATATATTCAGTAATATCCATTTATTCAAATTTTATAAATTTATTTGCAATATGTCATTTTTTCAAAATCCAAACTTTATCCCACCACCATTTTGGGTGCAGACATTGTACCATTTTTTTGTTTATACTATTTTAATTGTCTTAAAGAGAACTTTAAAATGATTTATCACATAAAGATGTTACCATTTAAAATATTTAAGCTACAACCTCTGGGCCCCTGAGAAGGGGTTGAAATTCTATTTCTTGTCAAAATGTGAAGGTAACTGATCCTTATCCTGAAAGTTAACAGTATTCTATTTGGAACAGTTGATGATCTTTTAATGGGTTTCCATCCTTTTCACTCATTAAAATGTTTAAGTACATTCAGTATAAAAAATAGATGTGAACATATGAAATAAAGTAAGGTAAATACATTAAATATAAAATTTACTACAAAGTAATCTGCAATTCACAAGGTGCTATTGAGAATTATTTCGAGCATATATGTTTTTTTAATTATATTTGAAATAAATTGGAGGAAAGATTTTTCAAATGCTTAGCTATAATAAATGTTTAATAATGGTAATTATGATAAACTTGGCATTTTATTAAGGCGCTTAAGGGCAAAAAGGTTTGATTTTGTTACAAACGAAATCAATTTGATCATCCCACCCAACAACTTATGTAATAAAACACCCAGAAAGTTCACTTTGTGTTGAATAGAAACAACTCCTGTAGTACATATTTGAATAACATATGTAATCTTGTGTTGTGTTCATTTAATAATATGTTTATATCAAATTAAATATGGCTGTTAAAAATCTAGTCGTATTAAAATTTATTTTATTTTTTGTGATCATAATCATATTTTATCATGATGGTCTACAAAAAAACTAAGAATATGGGTTAATATATAAATATTAATATTATTATTGAATTTAAAATTATCTATTAATATTTTGTTGTTGTAGTCACAAGCATCATTGCGCTATTTACTGAAATCACAAGTACAGTTGGAGGAAGATATTAACATTAAAACGAATTCGTTGAAAATTGATGAAGTCGATTGTATGACATCAAGACTTGGAATGGATTACCATATTTTTTAATAATTATAATATTTGTTTTTATAATTTTTATTACTTGACATAAATTTAGATTTTCATTATAGGTTATTATTATTTTTTTAATTAATTTTAATAACATTTTAACTTTTGGTTACAGGTAGATGAACAACAAATTGGTTGTTCATAGTTTTCATTCAATTTAAGATTTAGTTAGTAATAATTTGTAGACATATTTTTATGCAATTGAGTGTTGAGTACAGAAAAAA